>NC_067495.1:12080510-12308845 GCF_947179515.1 Apodemus sylvaticus | reverse complement strand
TCGAGGACAGGGTTTCTCTGTGTAGTCCTGGCTGTCCTGGAACTCACTCTGTAGACCAGGCTGGTCTCGAACTCAGAAATCCGCCTGCCTCTGCCTCCCAGAGTGCTGGGATTACAGGCGTGCACCACCACTACCTGGCGGCATCTTAAAATTTCTATACTTTTTTTTTTCTGTTTTTTGTTTTTTTTGGATTTGTTTTTTTTTTTTTTTTTTTTCAAGACAGGGTTTCTCTGTATAGCCTGGCTGTCCTGTAACTCACTCTGAAGACCAGGCTGGCCCCGAACTTAGAAATCCGCCTGTCTCTGCCTCCCAGAGTGCTGGGATCACAGGCATGCACCACCACCGCCCCGGATACTTTTCTTTTTTCTTTTAGAGACAGGGGTTGTCTTTAGATAGCCCTGGCTGTTCTGGAACTCACTCTGAAGACCAGGCTGGCTTCAAGCTCACAGAGTCCTGTCTACCTCTGCCTTCCTAGTGCTGGGATTAAAGGCAAGTGCTACCATGCTCAGTCCCCCCCCCTTTTTTTTAAAGATTTATTTATTATATCTAAGTACACTGTCATTGTCTTCAGACACACCAGAAGAGGGCATCAGATCCCATTACAGATGGTCGTGAGCCACTATGTGGTTGCTGGGAATTGAACTCAGGACCTATGGAAGAGCAGTCAGTGCTCTTAACCGATGAACCATCTCTCCAGCCATTTCTTTCTTTTTTTAAAAAAAGATATTTATTTATTATATGTAAGTACACTGTAGCTATCTTCAGACACACCCAAAGAGGGCATCAGATCCCATTACAGATGGTCGTGAGCCACCATGTGGTGGCTGGGAATTGAAGTCAGGACCTCTGGAAGAGGAGTCAGTGCTCTTAACCACTGAATCATCCCTCCAGGCCCCCTCCCCTTTCTTTTTATAGTGTGTGTGTGTGTGTGTGTGTGTGTGTGTGTGTGTGTACAGCACACCTATGGAGACCAGAGATCAGTTTTCAAAAACTGGTTCTTTCTTCTGTGGGTTCCAGGGTCTGAACTCAAATAGCTGGGCTTGCATGTCAAAGTGTCATCTCTCCAGCCCAAGTCACAGCCAAGACAGCTGGAAGCCCTCATGCAGCCACTGGGCTTTTGAACTGAGGACTTTTGGACCCACAGTGGGCGCTCTTCAGTACTGAGCTGCCGCTCCAGCACACCTTTACTCTTTAGCAGCCTTGTCTTGAGGATTCAATCCCAATATTACTCAGAAAGGAGAAAAATCACTATAATAGCAACAACAAATCACTGTAGATACAGAAATATACTCAAAGCTGCATAAAGCAGAGAACTGTACCACTAAACAGAAATGTGATATGATGCAGACTATGCTATGACATTTAAAAAATTATTTGGAGCCGGGCGGTGGTAGCGCACGCCTGTAATCCCAGTGCTCTGGGAGGCAGAGGCAGGGCAGATTTCTGAGTTGGAGGCCAGCCTGGTCTACAGAGTGAGTTCCAGGACAGCCAGGGCTACACAGAGAAACCCTGTCTCAAAAAAAGAAATCACCCCCCCCCAAAAAAACACAACAACAACAACAACAAAAATTACTTGGGCTGGAGAAGTGGCTTAGTGATTAAGAGCACTGACTGCTCTTCCTGAGGTCCTGAGTTCAAATCCCAGCAACCACATCGTGGCTCACAACCATCTGTAATGGGATCTGATGCCCTCTTCTGGTGTGTCTAAAGACAGGGACTGTGTATTCATATACATGAAATAAAGAAAAATAAATCTTTAAAGTTATTTGGGGGTAAAAGGGAAAGTAGTAAGTGAATGAAATAAAAGAAGGATGCAGGAAAAGTGGAGAGGAGAAAGAGGAAGCAATGTTAAATAAAAAAAGAATGATATATGCGGAATAGAGAGAGAAAAGAGGAAGACATTAAAGACTATGACAGCAGGCAGACCTGGCAGCACCAGCCTGCAAGCCCCAGGCCTTTCAGCCTTAGGTGCTCTGAGGCAGGAATGAGGCTGCTGAAATCAACTGTTCTGCAGGAAGGTTATAAGTTCAAAGCTTTGCCAGAGAGTTGAGCCTGGGCAACTCAGCAACCCCCAGTCTCGAAAGAGAAGAAGAAGAAGAAGAAGAAGAAGAAGAAGAAGAAGAAGAAGAAGAAGAAGAAGAAGAAGAAGAAGAAGAAGAAAAACAACAACAACAACAACAACAACAACAAATGTCTGGGGCCAGGTGGTGGTGGTGCATGCCTTTAATCCAAGCACTCAGGAGGCAGAGGGCAGGTGGATCTCTGTGAGTTCAAGGCCAGCCTGATCAAGAGCCAGTTCCCGGACAGCAAACTCGACACACAGAACCCTGCCTCAAAAAAAGGAGGGGAGGGCTGGTGAGATGGCTTGGTGGTCAAGAGCATTGGTTGTTAAGAGCAAAGATCCTCCTGAGCTCAATTCCCAGCAAGCACATTGTGGCTCATGACCATCTGTAAAGGGATCTGCTGCCCTCTTCTGGTATGTAGGTGTAAATGCAGATAGAGTACTCCTACATTAAAAAAATACATAAATTAATAAATTTTAAAATTGGGGGGGGGGTGGTAGTACTGGGTATATAGCTGAGTATCAGAGTGCTGACCAGTGTGTGAGAAGCCCTGGACTCAATGTCCAGTGCTAAAAATTTGCACAAAGGAAAATACATAAATTAGCTGGGTGGTGGTGGCACACGCCTGTAATCCCAGCACTCTGGGAGGCAGAGGCAGGTGGATTTCTGAGTTCGAGGGCCAGCCTGGTCTACAGAGTGAGTTCCAGGACAACCAGGGCTATACAGAGAAACTATGTCTTGAAAAAACCAAATTAAAAAAAAAAAACAAAAAACAAAAAATTCTGCCCCTAGGGCTGGAGAGATGGCTCAGTGGTTAAGAGAACTGAGGTCCTGAGTTCAGTTCCCAGCAACCACATGGTGGCTCACAACCATCTGTAATGGGATCCGATGCCCTCTTCTGGTGTGTGCCTGAAGTATACTCACATGAAATAAATACATAAACCTTTTAAAAATGACTGTCCCTGCTGGGCATGGTGATACATACATATATTTGATCCTAGCACTTGGGAAGTAGAGGCAAGCAGAGCTCTCTGAGTCCAAGGCCTAAACAGAGTCTCTCTCCCAGGCTGACCTAGAAGTCACTATGTAGCTAAGGATGACTCGAACCTTCTGATTCGCCTTCTACTTCCAAGTGCTGGGATTACAGGTGTTGCCACCACATTCAGTTTATGCACCACTGGGCATGGAACCCAGGGCTTCATGCATTCCAGGCAAGCATTCTACCAACTGAACCCATATCCTCAGATGGCTCTCACTATATATAGCCCAGGTTGGCCTCATATTTGAGACCCTGTTGCCTCTTCTTTGGGACTGCTGCCCTCCTGCTATAGAGCACAGATCCTGGGATAACTACTCATCATCCGTGTCTTGTTTTCTGACTTTAAATCTGGTAATATGTCAAAACTGGGCTTATGGCAAATATTCCAAATGGCAGTGCCCTTCTGATATGAGTTCAAATAGAGAGATGAATGCTATAGAAGGTGGCAAATTTTGTTGCTTCCTAGTTCCGTGGCAGTGGCAGCATGGCACAGACCTTTAATCCTAGTCCTCCAGCACTCAGAATGCAGAAGAAGCAGGCAGATGTCAGAGGTCAAGGCCAGCTTGGTCTACAGAGTGAGTTCCAGGACAGCCAGAACAACACAGACAGGCCCCGTCTCAAAAGAAAAGTTGACTGGGCGGCGGTGGTAGCACACACCTGTAATCCCAGCACTTGGGAGGCAGAGGCAGGTGGATTTCTGAGTTGGAGGCCAGCCTGGTCTACAGAGTGAGTTCCAGGACAGCCAGTGCCATAGAGAGAAACCCTGTCTCAGAAAAAAAAAAAGAAGAAGAAGAAGAAAAAGAAAGAAAACAAAAGAAAAATAAGTTGCTTCCCTGTGATGCAGTGAATATAAGTGAATATAAGGAATATAAGGAGTGATATGAGAAACAGATTCTCTTCCAAGGACTGCAATACTGCAGCAGGCAGACACGTGGTGCTGGGACAGTTACAAAGCAAGGCAGTGTGGAAAAGGGGTGGGCAGCACACAACCCCAGCTGTAGCTCCTGACACTGGGTCGGGAAAGAAGCCTAAGCCAAGAGATAATCCAGGTGGGCTGAGCTGAAAACAAGGCTGCTTAGCAGTCCTACCCATGAGTCCATGCTGCTGAGTCCTTCCAGGGAGAGGCTTTGCTGAGATAATGACTCTTCCTGCAGGATGTGATGATTTGAGAGGAGGTACAGTCTGTCAGGTCCCGTTTACTATTTGTCCAGGTGCTTTCCCCAGAGGGAGCCTATTGTTTAAGACTGAGCGACTCTGGGGTCCAAATAACAAGAAACAATGAGAAGACCGGAAGCCTGGTAGATACCCTGCCCCAGTTCTTGTGTTGGAGACAGCTGTAAAAGTCAATGATCGAGAGAGGAGAGGCCTCAGACCATAGAGATGGCTTAGCAATTAAGAGTGCATGCTGCTCTTGCAGAGTTTGGTTCCCAGGGCCTACATCAGCACCTATAACCCCTGTTCCTAGGGGATCTCACACTTGTGCTTTGCAAGGTCACAAGTATTCACGTATACACGTGTGTGTGTGTGCACATACATAAACACACACACACACAACCCTCTTAAAATAATCATCTTTTTAAAATTTGGCCATCAAGACGCTTGGCTCAGGCAGTGTAGGGTACATTGGCCAGCAGCCCTCCTCTCTGGAATTGGGGGCAGAAGCCATCACCTTAGGATAGCTGCAGAAACTGATTGCCTCAAAGGGCCAGCACACAGCCCACCCAACTTCTGGGCTCGTCTACCTGCCGCCCAGCTCACTGCTAGTAGAACTGAGAATTCTGAAACGCCACCTGAGCACCTGCCTGCTGCAGCCTCCCTCCTCAGAACATTTAAGGCTGGCTGACTGGGATTTCACACTGAAACTGTTCAGGTCTCAAGGCTGTGTTTGTTTCCCCAATTCCCCATGCAGATAGATAGACATCCTGCCTAGAGCATTAGCCATTTTGAGCTATGCAAACGGACAAGTCTCTGGACTGTGAGACAGCCTGTCCAGTCTACAGGTTACAAAACTAAGTGTGGCCATCAGAGGCTCCTGACATGTACAAAAGGGAAGGTTCTAATGAGCTGTCGGATATCTGATACTTGACCAGTAAAGACTTAGTGCCAGCCTAAACAACAGGAAAGGTAAGATACATCAAAAGGATGGACCGCCCACTACTCACCTGCAGACTCTGATATTAGAGGACCAGAGAGAGGCCGCTCCTGTACTCTCTCTTCTTGTATCCCCCCAATTTTTGCTTCTTTTTTTTAAAATTAAGATTTATGGGACTGGAGAGATGGCTCAGTGGTTAAGAGCACTGACTGCTCTTCCGAAGGTCCTGAGTTCAAATCCCAGCAACCACATGGTGGCTCACAACCATCTGTAATGAGATCTGATGCCCTCTTCTGGTCTGTCTGAAGACAGCTACAGTGTACTCACATATAATAAATAAATCTTAAAAAAAAAAAAAAATTAGCCAGAGCAGGGCAGTGGTGGCGCACACCTGTAATCCCAGCACTTGGGAGGCAGAGGCAGGCGGATTTCTGAGTTGGAGGCCAGCCTGGTCTACAGAGTGAGTTCCAGGAGAGGGTTTTTCGAGAAACCCTGTCTTGAAAAAAAAAAAAAACTAAAATTAAGATTTATTTATGGGGCTGGAGAGATGGCTCAGCGGTTAAGAGCACTGACTGCTCTTCCAAAGGTCCTGAGTTCAAATCCCAGCAACCACATGGTGGCTCACAACCATCCGTAATGAAATCTGATGCCTTCTTCTGGGGTGTCTGAAGTCAGCTATGGTGTACTTACATAATAAATAAATAATTAAAAAAAAAGATTTATTTATTTTTTATTTATATGACTACACTGTAGCTCTCTTCAGACAAACTAGAAGAGGGCATCAGATTCCATTACAGATGGTTGTGAGCCACCATGTGGTTGCTGGGAATTGAACTCAGGACCTCTGGAAGAGCAGTCAGTGTTTTTTGTTTTGTTTTGTTTGTTTTTGGGTTGGTTTGTTTTTTTAAGATTTATTTATTTATTACATGTAAGTACACTGTAGCTGTCTTCAGACACCCCAGAAGAGGGCTGTCAGATCCCATTACAAATGGTTGTGAGCCACCATGTGGTTGCTGGGATTTGAAATCAGGACCTTTGAAGGAGCAGTCAATGTCTTAACCGCTGAGCCATCTCACCAGCCCCCTTGGTTTTTCTTTTCTTTCTTTTTTTCTTTCTTTCTTTCTTTCTTTCTTTCTTTCTTTCTTTCTTTCTTTCTTTCTTTCTTTCTTTCTTTCTTTCTCTCTCTCTTTCTTTCTTTCTTTCTTTCTCTCTTTCTCTCTCTCTCTCTCTCTCTCTCTCTCTCTCTCTCTCTCTCTCTCTCTCTCTTTCTTTCTTTTGGATTTGGTTTTTTCCAGACAGGGTTTCTCTGTGTAGCCCTGGCTGTCCTGGAACTCACTCTGTAGACCAGGCTGGCCTCGAACTCAGAAATCTACCTGCCTCTGCTTCCCAGAGTGCTGGGATTACAGGCGTGCGCCACCACCGCCCTGCTTTGCTTTTTTTTTTTTTTTTAAGATTTATTTATTATTATATCTAAGTATACTGTAGCTGTCCTCAGACACACCAGAAGGCATCAGATCTCTTTTAGGGATGGTTGTGAGCTGCAATGTGGTTGCTGGGATTTGAACTCAGGACCTTTGGAAGAGTAACCACTGAGCCATTTCCCCAGCCTGACCATGACAATTCTTTTTTTTTTTTTTGGTTTGGTTTGGTTTGGTTTGGTTTTTCGAGACAGGGTTTCTCTGTGTAGCCCTGGCTGTCATGGAACTCACTCTGTAGACCAGGCTGGCCTCAAACTCAGAAATCTGCCTGCCTCTGCCTCACGTGCTGGGATTACAGACGTGCGCCACCACCGCCCGGCTTAGGTTTTTTTTTTTTTTTTTTTTTTTTTTTTTTTTTTTTTTACCATGACAACTCTTAAAAAGGACATCATTTAATTGGGGCTGGCTTAAAGGTTCAGAGGTTCAGTCCATTATCATCAAGGTGGTAACATGGCAGCATCCAGGCAGGCATGGTGCAGGAGGAGCTGAGAGTTCTACACCTTGATCTGAAGTCAGCAGAAGAGAATTGTGTGCCACACTGGGCATAGGTTGAACATAGGAGACCTTAAAACCTGCCCCCACAATGACACACTTCCTTGAAGAAGGCCACACTCCTTGAAGAAGTGTATATATACCTATAGAAGTATACTATATCTCCTATACTATACCTCCTAATAGTGACACTCCTCATGGGCCATGAATAGTATCCCAACTGTTCATGGAAGAGCAGTTAGCAGAGACCCCAAGTAGTAGTTTGGGGTCAGAGCACATTAAGGGTGGAGAAAAGTTTGAATAAATGTTTGGATGTACAGAGGTTAAACAAGTGGGGAGTAGATTCTAGAACAGGAAACAGGCCCTGGAGTTTGAATTCAGACTACAGGGGCATTGGTCTGAGAATTGAAAACAGTGTGCCAGGCATGGTGGTTCACACCTGTAATCGCAGCACTCAGAAAGTGGAAGTAGAAGGACCACAATGAGTTCAAGGCTAGCCTGGCCTTCTTTTTCTTTTTCTTTTTCAAGATTTATTTATTATATGTAAGTACACTGTAGCTGTCTTCAGACACCCCAGAAGAAGACGTCAGATCTCATTACGGATGGTTGTGAACCACCATGTGGTTTCTTGGATTTGAACTCAGGACCTTTGGAAGAGCAGTTGGTGCTCTTAACCTCTGAGCTCTCTCTCCAGCTCCCTGGCCTTATTTTTCATTTTTGATTCTATTTATGTTATGTGTATGGTGTTTTGTCTGCATGTGTCTGTGAACCACGTGCATGCAGTCGTGACTTCTGCATTGTGCGTGCTGGGAATTGGACCTGGGTCCTCTGGAGAGCAGCTAGTGCTTCTACCCACTGAGACATCTCTCCACACCATCCCCACCCCACCCACCTCCGCCTCTTTTGAGGAGGTGAGGTGGGGATGGGAGTTGGGAACAGGCTCTCACCATATAATTCTGGCTGGCCTGGAACTCACTGTGTAGACAAGGCTGGCCTCAAATTCATAGATGTCCATCCACCCACCGGTCTCTGCCACTCAAGTCCTGGGGTTATAGGTATACGCCACTATACCCAGCAAGGTGATGTACCAAGATCAAACAACTAAAGAATGGCCATGATTCAGAGAAACCTGAAATTTGAATGATTTAAAAAGAGGTCTAGGTGGCGGTGACTGCTATCACTTAGGATGGGAAGTCATGAAGATCAGAAGTTCAAGACCAGCCTCAGCTAAATAGTACATGAGACCCTATCTGAAACAAACCAATGGGGTGGGGGTAGGGTGGGGTGGGGGACATGTGAGCTGGAGACCAGCCTGAGCAACATAAGGAGTTTTGGGTCATCTGGGCTAGCTAGTTACACCCTGTCTCAAAAGCAAAAACAACAAAAAAGAGCTCTGGGTTTGATCTAAGACCAGAAGAGGCTTTTAAACTTTTGGGAGCTCAAAGGGAAACCAGGAACACTGAATATGTAGGATTGACTTTTTGTTTATTTTAAGAGATTTTTTAAAAAAAAAGATTTATTTATTATATGTAAGTACACTGTAGCTGTCTTCAGACACACCAGAAGAGGGTGTCAGATCTCATTACAGATGGTTGTGAGCCACCATGTGGTTGCTGGGATTTGAACTCAGGACCTCTGGAAAAGCAGTCAGTGCTCTTTTTTTTTTTAAAGATTTATTTATTTATTATATGTTAGAACACTGTGCTGTTTTCAATCACCCCAGAAGAAGACACCAGATCTCATTACGGATGGTTGTGAGCCACCATGTGGTTGCTGGGATTAGAACTCAGGACCTTTGGAAGAGCAGTCAGTGCTCTTAACCGCTGAGCCATCTCTCCAGCCCAGCAGTCAGCGCTCTTAAGCACTGAGCCATCTCTCTAGCCCCAAGAACTGTCTTTAATATATATATGTTATAATAATATATAATCCCAGCACTCTGGGAGGTAGAGGCAGGCGGATTTCTGAGTTTGAGGCCAGCCTGGTCTACAGAGTGAGTTCCAGGACAGCCAGGGCTATACAGAGAAACACTGTCTCGAAAAAAAAACCAAACCCCAAAAAACCAATACACACACACACACACACACACACACACACACATATATATATATATATATATATATATATATATATATCCTATTTTCTGCCTAGAAGGCTGGGAATGGTGGTGTCTGGAGGGCCAGGCCATATCAAGCCCTCAAGCAGGACCAGAAGTGACTAATAAGTCTAGGTGAGCTTCACATTATCTGTATGACCAGGAGCTTCCCCAAGTTCCCTGAACCAGGACTGGAGAGACAAAATATTCCTAATGACCTCTGTGCTACCTGTATGACCAGGGGCTCTGACAAGTTCCTCCAACCAGGACCAGAGGTGACTACAGCCCAGATGACCTCTTAGCTATCTGGATGAGTGAGACGACACCAGATCCTCCCCTAGCCCCTAATGATAATCCATGTAGCCTATCTCTAGAGCCCATCTTCATGGAAGAAGTAACATGTACTGTGAGAGGACTTTCGATATAATTATGCCTCTCTGTGCACAGGAGATTGTGTTACACCAGGAAACTTTTTGTTACAAATTGTACTGTTCTAAAATATGCTCACAATAAACTGCCCAGTATCAGACTCTAGAAGTCTGAACCAACACCAGATATGGAGTTGAACTGTGTTTCCTTCTTCTTCTTCTTCTTCTTCTTCTTCTTCTTCTTCTTCTTCTTCTTCTTCTTCTTGTTCTTCTTGTTCTTGTTCTTCTTCTTCTTCTTCTTCTTCTTGTTCTTCTTGTTCTTCTTCTTCTTCTTCTTCTTCTTCCTCTTCTTCTTCTTCTTCTTCTTCTTCTTCTTCTTCTTCTTCTTCTTCTTCTTCTTCTTCTTCTTCTTGGTTTTTCAAGACTGGGTTTTTCTGTGTAGCCCTGGCTGTCCTGGAACTCACTTTGTAGACCAGGCTGGCCTCAACTCAGAAATCTACCTGCCTCTGCCTCTACCTCCCAAGTTCTGGGATTACAGACGTGCACCACCACCACCCGGCTGTGTTTCCTTCTTCTTCTTCTTTTTTTTTTCCATTTTTATTTTATTTTATTTTATTTATTTTTATTTACATTGCAAATGATTTCCCCTTTTTTGGGTCCCCACTCCCCGCAAGTCCCATAAGCCCTCTTCCGTCCCCCTATTCTTCCATCCACCCCTTCCCACTTCCCTGTTCTGGAATTCCCCTATACTCTTGCACTGAGTCTTTCCAGAACCAGGGGCCACTCCTTCATTCTTTTTGGACATCATTTAATTTGTGGATTATGTCCTGGGTATTCAAAGTTTCTAGGCTAAGTTCTGGGATTACAGACGTGCGCCATCACCGCCCGGCTGTGTTTCCTTCTTTTAAAAAATATCATTGACTTTGCCTGCATGCACATCTCTGGGAGGATGTTGGATCCCCTGCAACTGGAATTACAGGTACAGGGGATTGCACCTGGGTCCTCTGGAAGAACAAGTCAGTGCTCTTAACACTAAGACACCCTTCTTTTTCTTTCTTTCTTTTTTCTTTTCTTTTTTTTTTTTTGGATTTGTTTGTTTTTTTGTTTTTTGTTTTTTTTTTTTTTTTTGAGACAGGGTTTTTCTGTGTAGCCCTGGCTGTTCTGGAACTCACTCTATAGACCAGGATGGCCTCGAACTCAGAAATCCACCTGCCTCTGCCTCCCAAGTGCTGGGATTAAAGGCATGCGCTACCACCGCCTGGCTCTAACACACCTTTCTAGACACAGATTTCCTTCCTGCCTCACCTGTGTCTGGTGCTTGCAGAGATACCCACATTAAACTGGATTATCTAATGAAAGCCAGAGTTCAAGGCTTTATCAAGGAAGCACTAATGGTACAGTTAACAAGACGCTCTACTTAAGGGCTCAGCAGATAAAGCGTGTGTTGCTCTTGCAAAGGCCCCAGGGTTGAGTCCCAGAACCCTGGGTGGGTGGTAACTTCTGTAACTTCCAGTTCCAGGGGTCTCATGCTCTCTTGTGATCTCCATAGGCACCAAGCACCCATGTACAGGCAAAACAGTCATATAAATAAACATTTAAAAATCTAAACAAGGAGCCTGGAGAGGTGACTCAGAGGTTTAGAGCACTGACTGTTCTTCCAGAGGTCCTGAGTTCAATTCCCAGCAACCACATGGTGGCTCACAACCATCTGTAATGGGATCCGATGTCCTCTTCTGGTATGTCTGAAGACGGCTACAGTGTACTCAGATACATAAAAATAAATAAATAAAACTATATATATAGATATAGATATATATAGAGATATATAGAGATAGATAGATAGATAGATAGATAGATAGATAGATAGACAGATAGATGCAGGCTGATGGGTAGTATTATTTTTAAAAATCTAAACAAAAATGTAAAAAGACATAAATTTATGAGCCGGTTGTAGTAGTGCATGCCATTAATTCTAGCACTTGGGAGGCAGAGGCATGTAGATCTCTGAATTAGAGGGCAGTCAGGCCTACAAAGAGAGTTCCAGAACAGCCAGGGCTACATAGAGAAACCCTGTCTTAAAACCTAAAACCCAAACCAAACCAAATAAGCTTTTACTTAAGTATCTCTGTGTATGTCTATGTATGTGTATGCCCTGTGTGTGTGGGTGAGTGACTGCAGTGGCCAGAAGGACTAAAATCCATTGGAGCTGGAGTTGTGGGTGGGTATGAGCCAATAGATGTGGGTGCTGGGAACCAAATGTGGGTTGTCTGGAAAAGCAGCAAGGACCTTTAACCCTAAGCCATGAATCCAGCCTCCAAAGGCAATTTTGATGGAGTCTGATTCAAGGGTCAGCCCCGAGATGTCTTGATAGTGCTAGAGTTCACAAAGGTCCAGCAGGCCAGCAGTGGAGGGATATTAGCCAAAGACCTAGATCCAAGGTTGAGCCAAAGACTATTCATTCAGAATTTCAATACTGACTGAGACCAAAAAGGTATTAGTGGTGAAATGGGTTGGAGGAGTTCAGGAATAGAACAATGGAAACTGGTCATGGAGTAGTTAGCAGACGCGAGGGTGTGAGGCAAGCCAAGGCAAGCCAACGTTCCCTAAGGCCAAGACCAGAATAGCTCGAGAGGAATAGAAAATAGAGGCCAGGGGGCAGTGGGGAGGGAAAAATAGAAGCTGGGGTCTGAGGGAAGACCTGAAAACTCTCAACAGGGACTACTTCTGAAGTCTCAGAAGCACTGAGTATGAAGAAACTAACAGAGGCCCAAGTTTTCAGGTCTCAGACCTAAAGAGCACTGCTTATGTGTTCAACCTAGGTCTGGATTGAGTTTTCAGGTCTCGAAAAGTCTCAGGTTGGAGTATGGGATGCCAGACAGTGAAGGAAGGGCTAAAGGAACTGCAGCTAAGTGAGCAGGGGAGAGGCCCTATGGTAGAGGCGCTAACAGGAGTCCGGGTTTCAGGGCAGGCCCTATGGACACCAATAGCAGTAGAATTGAAAGTATCTGGTAGCTCGAGAGATGGCTCAGTGGCTAAGAGCACTGCTTCTTCTGTCAGAGGCTCTAGGTTTGGTTCTCAGCACCCACACTGTGGCCCACAAATGTGTCTATAAGTCCAGTTCCAAGGGATCCGACAGCGTCTTCTGGCCTCTGTGGGTACCACAGATATTAGTGGCACACAGACATATATACAGGCAAAATACCCATAAAATACACATAAAAAATTATTTGCAACTGAAATCAAAAGAATTTAAAGCATCTGGTTTGACTTAGTGGTACATGCCTCTAATCCAGCACTTGGGAAGTTGAAGCAGAAAGATAGCTATCAGTTAGAGGGTGGCCTGGGCTACTCAGAGAGATTCTGTCTCAAAACAGTGGTTTGAGTTTGAAGCCACCCTAGAAAGACATTGGTGAAGGAAACAGTAAGAAAGTCTCAGGTACAGGTATATGATTCAGTGGTACAAATTTTGCTTATCATACAGTCTAGGCTGTACCCCTAGAAACAAATGTGCACATCTGAGGCCATACCAAAGACATGGTAATGGTGAAACAGTTGACAGAAGTCTGGCTTTAAGTTTCCATCACATGGACATTTACTGTATACTCTATGCTATGTGTGTGTGTGTGTGTGTGTGTGTACTCTATATTACACATTACATATATAATATATACATACATGTATACTCTACTATACAATTCATAGATATTACTCTCTACTATACATAGTGTATAGTATAGAGGTTGGAACTAATCCTATTAAAGAAACGAATGGTCAAATAATAGAGTTCCAGATAAAAGGTTAAGATTCAGAATCCTCACCGGGCAGTGGCACACGCACTTGGGAGGCAGAGGCAGGCGGATTTCTGAGTTCGAAGCCAGCCTGGTCTACAAAGTGAGTTCCAGGACAGCCAGGGCTACACAGAGAAACCTTGTCTCTGAAAAAAAAAAAAAAAAAAAGAAAAGAAAAAAACAAGAGAATCACCAGAGCAAAACTAACACCAGTCCACATTGAAGTTTAAAGTCTGATCAAGTCGACAGTTGTTGGTGGAAGGTCAGGTCTTTGATTTGGCCAGTCAGTGGAACATAGTGCTAGAGAAATAGCACTAGAAATGCTCAGCTTCCAGGCTCAGTCCTGAGCTGCTCTTAGGATTGTAGCAGTTAGCAAACATCCAAGGTCAAAACCAGATAAAGGGGGGGGGGCAGGTCTGGATTCAAGAGGAAAGTAAAGGGGCCTGGATGACGGGATGACGGGCAAACAAAGAGAGACCAAGTTTGAGCAGTAACATTATTTTTTATTCTTTCTTGTTTGCTTAGTGGTTATTTTCCTTCAGGTTGTGAGACAAAAGTGTTACCAAGATAATTTAAAGTAGAATGTCAACTCTGCCACCTCAAAAATTGCACAAGAAGGACCCCCCCCAAAATCATGCAAACAATATTCATTACCAATCATCCCGAAAGTAGACTCATTAAAGAAAATGGAGAGTGGGAAGAAAACACAAAAGTCAGAGAAAACTGTTATTTCCCCAGATTCTCTTGCTACTTACAGACCTTGGTTGAATAAGTGCATCCATTTGGTACAGAAAAGAGTCAACACACAGGTCTGAAGTGCTAACCTTAGGAGGGTCTCTTAAGAGATTAGCACTTAACTGTTCTCGGGCTGCACCTTCCAGCTATATTAAGTTACAGTCCTCATAGAAAAGTCACTGACCTTGAAGCTAGATTAGGGATATTGGCACACATCCATGATTTGGACTACAATGACCAGTCCAGCTCACTGCCATTTCAATTTAATAACCGTTTGCCTAAGATCTGGCCGATGGAGTCAGCAATGTTTTGGCTGCAGGTGAGAATACTCTTAAACAAGAAATGAAACAAACAGGAAATGATCTTTTTCCCTCAAAGAGCAGCTGTTAGTTCTGTAGATCACCA
Organism: Apodemus sylvaticus; assembly: GCF_947179515.1. Taxonomy (NCBI): domain Eukaryota; kingdom Metazoa; phylum Chordata; class Mammalia; order Rodentia; family Muridae; genus Apodemus; species Apodemus sylvaticus. Next base: position 12,294,293 of record NC_067495.1, on the reverse strand, counting down.
GGTTGGGGACTCAGAGGTCTCAAATGTTAACTACAGTTCCAACTGCTACAAATGTAGCAGCATATGGGAACTGCAAGAGGCCCGGGTGATTCTTCAAACCTTCAAATTTTATCATGACCTCACTACCAAGAGTGATTTAGGAATTTGTTTCCTTGCCAATACCCAATGACGGACATTAGTATTTGGTCTCTGAGCAGGTCCGGGACTAGAAGAAGGGCCCTGGGTGGAGATGGCTGGAGACGGGGCTGAGCTTAGAGATTTTCTGTTTCTTCCACCCCAGGGCAGGAGGTGTGGCTCAGCCCCAGAGTCCATGGCTGGCTGCATGCTAGTCTAGTACTCCAAGGACTCCACACTTCCGCTCGCTGCTTGTGGGACACAGGTGGGTGTGGGCTCCACCCAAACAGAAGCTGCCAATGTTGGGAGGTTTGACAACCTAATCTAGTGGAAGCCCTGGGGTTGAACTCAACATTCTGCACCTGATTTCCATTCTGCTGTCTGAGCCCACCTCACCTTCCTCACTATGGCCCAAGATGCCCCAAAGACCTGTCTCACGTCACCTCGCACACTCCGCCAATCACACTCTGACCTACCCCAGGCCTGGTGCTTCTGCACTAATCTTTCTTCATGTCAAGGATGTTCCCCTACCCCCACACTATAACTTCCTTCATTTCATTCAGATTTTTAAAATGTCACCCTGTTGGGAACACTATTCTTAATGACATTGCCCCAAAAAGCTACCGCGCCGTCCTGTTCCGGCAAGTTCATCTCTCCTCCCTTTGTTCTCCTTCCAAGCATTCATCTGTAACTATCCTATTATATACAGAAGTGTCTTCATCACATGGGGTTAGACTCCCAACAAATCTGTCCTCAACTATCTTGTATTGAAAATGCAAAACTATACCTAACCTACCGCACGTGCGCACCCTAGCTTAGTGTCACCTACCTTAAATGTTCCCACAATACTGACATTATTCTACAGGAAGGCAAACTTACCTAATGCAAAGTCTATTTTATAACAAAGTGTTGACTAGCTCACGAAATTTACTGACCACCACACTGAAAGGAGAAAAAAACAGAACTGGGTATATGCATGTGCTTTGCTCCCACTGGAAGGTCAAAAAGTCATAAAGTTGAAAAGTTATAAAGCAAATTCTACCCCAAGGAATGGCTGTATTTTCGTCTCCCGTATGCTTGCCTCTATTGGGATGCAAGCCTGCAGGGGTAGGAATTTCTGTCAGTTGAAGCCACAGCTGTATCCCTGCTTCTCAGAACAGCTCCTGTCAGCACGGCTGGTGCCCTCCCTCCTGTCTACTGACTGCATGCCTGCGTGATACACCACAGTAAGTGCTCAGCCTGTGCTTGCTGGATGGATGAGCCCATCACTGCACAACTGAGGAACTGGGCCCCATTCCACTGGAGGCCTGAGTGCCCCCTACTGCCTCCTTGTGGGAGACCTGGGCGTTGCCCTTCAACACAACCACAGGAATTTAATTTATAACACAAGATTGGAGTGAAAGAGGAAGGATCAGCGGGCAGCACAGGGTGTCAGGACCCTACTTTTGCTCTCGTCTCCAGACGATGACCATGCCACTGGCGTCACTGGAGGCCAGCAGACTCTCGTCACAGTTGAAGCTGACATCGAGCACGGGCGCGCTGTGGCCCTGCAGCTTGTTCACAGCGGCCTTGGCCGCCCGCTCCACATCAAAGAAGTGAACGCACATGTCTTCGCTGCCTGTCACTGTCGGGTGAGAGGGAGGGCTATCAGGGTGCTATGGTGGCACCCCCGCTAGGACGTCCTTGACGTTCTGTGAGCTCTGAGGGCCTCAGATAGCTTCGGGGCCTCTACAAGGACCTATTCCTAGATGAGAGGACATCTGCCTCCTTTGGCTCTGTGAGGAATCTGTGAGGTTTTAGGATAGTGTGGGTTCTGTGCCTCAGCTGTGGCCTTCCAAAGCTGTTTGTAGCTCCATGTTTAAAGCATTTTAGACATGGTGCTGTTAGGGCACAAGAGACCACAAGGCCCAGGAAATCATGGGTGTGTCATGATGTTGGCTTCAGGCTGGCTGCAGTTCCCCTGCTCCTAAGTACTCACCCACACAGGCCCCCTGGCGGAAAGACATGAGAGGGCAGAAGATACTGCGTACAGGGTGGGAACTCTGCTCAATGGGGAAGCTTCTCTTCAGCTGCAGTGCCCCTTCATTGTCCACCACTCTGAAGAGAATGCAAAAGAGAGGGTCAGGGAGAAGGCCTCAGCCTCGGGTGCCGAGCTGGGGGCTGGTATATGCTCTGAATCCTGCATGTCAGATGTCCACAATGCTTACACAATTCAGACTTTCTTTTTCATTTGGAGACAGAGTCTTAATATGTTGTACAAGTTGAGTCTAAGCTCATGTATTCAAGTGATCCTCCTGCATCAGGCCTTAAGAGTGCTGGCTTCATAGGTGTGTAGCATCACACTAACTTTTCTTTATAATTATGTATTTTTACTGGATGTGTATGGGTGTTTTACCAGCATGCATGTCTGTGCACCACCTGTGTATAGTACTACAAGAGGCCAGAAGAGGGGTTAGAGTCCTGGAACTGGAATTACAGACAGGTGTATGCTGTCATGACTGCTGGGAACTAAGCCCCAGTCTTCTGGAAAAACAAGTGTGCCTAACCACTGCTGAGCCATCTCTCCAGCCCCTTAGGTTTTGTTTGCTTGTTTGTTTTAAGACAGGGTCTTACTGTGTAGTTCTGACTAACCCGAAACTTGCTAGGTAGATCAGACTTATTGTGCAATTCATATAGATCAGCTGCCTCTGCGTCCTAAGTACTGTGATCTAGGGCTTCAGCGTATTCTACCCAGTATGAAAAAACACACCTTTTTGAAGTGATTCTGGTTATCATGTTATACAGCTAAAGAATTGCAATGTGCAGCTGGGCGGTGGTGGCCCATGCCTTTAATCCCAGCACTTCGGAGGCAGAGGCAGGCAGATTTCTGAGTTCGAGGCCAGCCTGGTCTACAAAGTGAGTTCCAGGACAGCCAGGGCTACACAGAGAAGCCCTGTCTTGGAAAAAAAAAGAAAGAAAGAAAGAAAGAAAAGAAAAGAAAAAAAGAAAAAGAAAAAAGAAAAGAAAAAGAAAAAAATAATTGTAATGTGACAGAAGTGAGTGGGAAGAATGAATTCTGTCCCTGAATTAAAAGAATAAAATAATGTAGGCTGTGGGCATATCTCAGTGGTGAAGTATGTTATTAGCATGTACAAGGTTCTGAGCTCAATTCCCAACACCAAAGAAAGAAAAAGAAAGAATGGGAACTGTAGAGATGACTCAAGCGGGTAAAGACACAGGCTGCCAGGCCTGACAACGTGACCTCCACTCCTAGAACCTACAAGGACAGAATAGACTGCCACAAGTTGTCCACTGACCTCCATATATGCTCTATGCTATACAAGCACACACACACACACACACACACACACACACACATGAAAGACTCAAGAAAAAGAAAGAGGAGTAACTGCTAGTGGGTTTTTTTTTTTTTTCTGAGACAGGGTTTCTCTGTGTAGCCCTGGCTGTCCTGGAACTCACTCTGTAGACCAGGCTGGCCTCGAACTCAGAAATCCACCTGCCTCTGCCTCCCAGAGTGCTGGGATTACAGGCGTGCACCACCACTGCCTAGTGGTGCTGGTGTTTTTTTTTTTGTTTGTTTGTTTTCTTCAGTTACAATGTTGGGAGTGGAATCCACAGCCTCATACATGCTAGGCAAGTGCTCTCCTACTGATTGTGAAGATTAAATAAGGCGAATATACAAAGTGCTTTGAATGGGACCTGGCCATAGCAATGTTCATGTAGGTGTAGGTTCTTATTACTGCTATTCCTACTTATGTTGCTATTGATATTACCATTATTGCATAGTATATTGTAGGCCAGGTATATACATATATGTATATATATGGTGTTTGTGGCTCAGTGGTTAAGAGCACTGCTCTTCCAAAAGTCCTGAGTTCAATTCCCAGAAAACACATGGTGGCTCACAACCATCTGTAATGAGATCCAATGCCCTAATGCCCTCTTCTGGTGTGTCTGAAGACAGCTACAGTATACTCATATAAATAAAATAAATCAGGGCTGGAGAGATGGCTTAGCGGTTAAGAGCACTGACTGCTCTTCCAAAGGTCCTGAGTTCAAATCCCAGAAACCACATGGTGGCTCACAACCATCTGTAACAAGATCTGATGCCCTCTTCTGGGGTGTCTGAAGACAGCTATAGTGTACTTACATATAATAATAAGTAAATCTTTAAAAAATAATATAGTGTGTGTGTGTGTTTCTGGGGATGGAACCCAGAATTCGGGACTAGCTGGACCAGCACTCTGCCACTAGGCGACACCCCCAACCCTATCCTCATCATATTATGAGCTCCTCTGTCCTTGGTGAAATTAATGTGATGGAGACTGGTTCTTGTTCCACTCTGAGGGAAGGGATGGTCAAGATGGCCTCGAGCGGGGATGAACCCACCTGTAGAGCAGCAGTTTGTTGAGGCAGGCATTGATGAGCAGGGAGGGGTCCCGTGCTTCCCGGCTGACCCAGGACCGGGCAGAGATGCTGGTTACAGGGCTGCCCTCATGTACCACTAGTCGCTTGGCTTTGGTCAGCTTTCCTGAATCAGTGGAGGCAAAGGTGAAGACTGAGTCCTGGGAGAATCAAAACCGAGGGTACCAAGCGTACTGAGGCCTGTGGTCTGCCTACCTGTGGCCATGTCAAAGAGAAAGGAGAAGACACTGCCGCGGTCATCGCCTGCCCAGAGCAGCCGGCCAGGGGCATCAAAGGACAGGGCGAGGACACGGCCTGTCAGCTTGCTGGAGCCTCCCTTCACTTTCTTGCCTGTGGAGATGTTCATGACATGCACGTTGTGTTTGGCGTTCCCCACCTGTGGGGGGATACATACACCATCATTCAGACCCATCTAGTCCTGGGTGTAGCACAGTGAGATTGCGGCAGGTATACCAGAAGATGACCCAGGCATATTTCCTATACCTTAGCTCTGCCCTCAAAAGGCCCACACTAGACCAGTCTGGCTCCTGAGACCAAAGCAGTCTCAGTCTGAGTCTGAAAACCTCAGCTAGTAACACCTTTACATCTTTCCCTTACACGCTGGACTGCCCCCTCCTGAAACCCATGAGCTGCTACCATTACATAGAGACAGAGCCCCAAGTGCTAGCTCACTCATGGCCTGCTGTTCCCCTATATTTCAACTCCCTACGCCCCAGGCCATGCCAGACTTTCCATGTCCTTGCTCCGCCCTCTGACCAGTCTGTCCTGGAGTCTGACAACAGTGGGGCTGCCACTGATAGACTAGACGCGCTTTCAGCCTCATCATTCTGCTTCCTAGCAGCAGCCCCTATAGACAAAAAACTGTGAGACTGTGGTTGATGGGACCAGCGGAATCCCAGGGCCATGAGCACCCCATCCACCCCAGCCCCGGAGTCTACGCTCAAGTCCGCACAGCAAGTCCATCCCTGACCACGAACTGTGCTTTTCGCTGGTCTCTTTCCCTTTGAGCCTGACCACAGGACTGCTGTGATAGGACTTGGGGGTATTAAACCTTCTTCTCTAGTGCCCCAGGACAGCCCTCCAGACCCAGCATGCCCGCCCTTGGTGAGCAGGTGTCCTGGAGCCTGACCACAGTGAGGTTGTTGTTGACCGGTTGGAAGGTGCAGCACAGCAATTCGGCGCCATCGGGGTCAGGGATCTCACGGATGCAGCGGCCGTCCTCGGAGGCCCAGATGCGCATGGTGGCATCGAGGGAGGTGGACACGAGGATGTCATTGGAGAGGGACCAGGCGAAGTCCGAGATGCCACGTGTGTGGCCCCGTAGTACATGGAGCACAGTGGGTGGGGCAGGCACCAGCTGGCACAGGGACATGCTGCCGTCCAGTGAGCAGCAGGCCAGGCGGTGCCGGTCGTCATTGGCGAAGCGCACCCTTGGGACTGCAAATGCCAAGGAGCCATTTGTGGGAGTCAACACATTCACTGAGCACAAGGAATAAGAGCCCCAACAAAGGACTTTCCTTGGCTGACAAAGGCAGTTGTAATCTTAGAAGGCCTACTACCAAATGCTCTCTAAATCTTCAGGCACTTTAAGGACTGCAAAAGTCTTTTGCAGTGCAAAAATATTATACTGTCTTTTTGGTTTTTTCGAGACAGGGTGTCTCTGTGTAGCCCTGGCTGTCCTGGAACTCACTCTGTAGACCAGGCTGGCCTCAAATTCAGAAATCCACCTGCCTCTGCCTCCTAGAGTGCTGGGATTAAAGGCCTGCGCCACCACTGCCCGGCTTAATTGTACTGTCTTATTGAATACTTTACAATAATCAAGCCCTCAGGAGTTTGCAAAACCATCCACACATTGGGTTTACTATGCTCTCTGCAAGGGAGTTACCATCAGCAAAGGTTTTGAACGCTTCCAAGAGACTCAAGAGCTCAGGCAGCCTGCTGCAAAGTGCTCTCTTGGGGTCCTGTGGCTCTTTACCCTACCTACAGTACCAAAATCATTTTGGACCACTTGGCAGAGGGCTCTTACATTTGCTAAAGTTTCTATCAGTGATAATTCCTCCTTCTGAGGTGTGGTGCCAGAGGCCTTGCATACTAGAAAAGGATGCCTTGGGTAATTGTTTCAACAAATGTTTGGTGATGGGCCCTGCCACCCGTTAGCTCACCTGCCTCATCCACGTGTTGGTCAAAAACATGGTACATGCCTGCAAAGGCATAGTTCTCACTCAGCGATGTGTCCCCGGCCATGGCCCGACTTGCCTCTGCCACCGATGTGGGCACCACACTGCCGGGAGGCCTGAGCCCCAACAGGAAGTGGGGGGTGATAGGAGGTAGGTGTGGGTGTTCAGACTGCCACGTCCCAGGGCCCCTCTCCTCCTGGTGAATCTCCACCCCCTGCCTGCCTCTGGTCTGTACCTGTCCTCATAGACTGCACGATTCATTTGTGCCTGCAGCTGGTAGGAGCCTCGGCTGACAGAACGGCGGTGTCCTCGAGCCCCCAGGGCTCTGGGATCGTCTTCAAAGTCCTGCAAACAACAGAGGGTTGGGGATGGTGTATGCCTCTAATTCCAGCACTTGGGAAACTGAGGCAGGAAGATCACTGAGCCCAAGGCCTGCCTGGGCTGCACGGTGAATTTGAGGCCAGCCTAGGCTACATGGTGAGATCCTGTCTCCAAAAGAAAAGAAATTAGTCTCTGAGAAGAGCTGAAGTCTGGGGCCTGACCTCATCTCCCACACGTGGCACCACACACCACCATCACTGCTCACTTCATTACTGCCCTTGTTTCTGTCCTTGCCTGTTCAATACATCCTTAGTACACACATATCTTCCTCACAAGGAATGACTACTTTCTCCCCAGAAAGCCACTCAGATTAGTCTCTCACTTCTGTCAGGTTTCAGTGTTACCTCCCCAGAGAAGTCTTCCCTGTTAAACACAGCTCCCCCCTTCAGTTCAAAGCAGTGACGTTTCATTCTTCTTGATCGTGTTGGGAACAGAACCATCACCTTCACACAGACCAGACAATCACGCTAGCCACTGAACTATATCCGTGCACCAAACACTCGTTCCTTTTTGTCTTTTAAGTTGGTTGAACATTACTATCTTAGCATTGTTTACTATACCATGGTAAATTATCAACTCATCAATCTAACTTGCTCTGTGGTTATCTAACTCATCATCTGTTTAATCAATGTTCATTGACTTGGTTCATATTACCTTTTAGTCCTCTACTGACCCTGAACAGGTACTCAACAGTACTTTGTACATTACTGATGCTTGACCAAAGCTGTGCTGACTTCCACAGTCTGGGAGATAGATGCCAGGTGGTGCAGCCAGGAGCTCACCTCCATTCGATCAAGGGTAGTTCGGCTGCTTCGGATAATACTGTTGCTATAGGCGCGAGCACTGCCCGGCTCAGAGAGTGGCCCGTAGCGCTGGCCCAATAGCTGACCCCGTAGCCTCAGGTACTGCCGACGCAGTGCTGGGGCGTGCCCAGCCTTGGCATTCTCCCGCAGCAGCTGGCTGCGCCGGCGGATATACTGGGTCCGAAACTGTGGAAACGTTGGTGTACGGTAGGCGTTGTACCTGTGGGGTCCAGGAGGCAGGGCAGGCAGCAGGCACAGGACAGAGGGGATAAATCAGCTCGAGGCATAGGGTGGTACAATGCTTGGCAGTGGCTGGGATGGTAAGAGTGATCAGAGCAGCAAAGGGGGGGATTTCTCTTGGGATTGTGATGGGGTAATTATGCAATAATTAGTGGTTATGATGAAAACATCAGTCTAGCGACAATATAGTCAATTTGCAGCTCTGTGGGGGGTCAGTCTGGACCAACTGTAATATCAGTCTAGTATGATGACACACGTCGGATTGGTAATGTACATCAGTGGAGGTTAGCGTCAGGTAATGGTAGAGGTTAGTATGGGATAGCAATTGTGTAATAATAGTAGTGTAGTGATATCAAGAAAAGTTGGGGAAGAGGATAGGCAATGAGGGACTAGATAGGAAGTCACCAGGCTGACTTCCACTACCCACCCAAAGACAGTCTGCGCATGTCCATTTCAACCGCATTTTCCCAGCATGCTCTTTAGAACCTGCTCCAGCCCAGGCCACTTCACCGTAGGACTATCCCACACCGAGCTACTGCGCATGCTCACGCAGCCGCACCAACCAACTTCTCCGCCCAGCTTCACTTATCGCCATTGCTCATGCACCACAGTAAGTTCCGCTCCCCTGGGCTCCAACCCCACGCCTCACCTCGCGTCCACTGCTAAGACTTGCTGCCACACCGCGGCCATTCCCTGGCTTCCTTCTTTGGTTCGTCTGCCTGCGGGAGCCTGCAGGGCAAGGGCTTGGAATGTCAGCGTCCCAAGCAGAGGAAATCTAGTTCCGCCCCTTCCACCAGGTGACAGTTGCCATAGATACGAAGTCCCTCCACACAGGTGATGTCGCGAAATCCCACTGGGTCGTTAGCGTGGTCACCACCCCAGCCCTGCCTTTCCTGGGCAGCACTCCGGTGACTCAGAGCAGCAGTTTAGACATGACCCCGCCCTCCCCAGTTGCCTTAGCAACGCCCCTCCCCCCCATAGCAAGTCTTCTTTGACATTCCCCACCCATCAAGCCTTCTGCCCTCCGCCTTCCCTTTTCTGGTCCTAGAGCATAGCCCAGGACCCAGGACCATCTCCGGGGCTACCCCTAGTTCTTGAGGCCCCTCCCGGCGGCCCTGAGCCCAGTGTCACCCGTTCCTTCTCTCTCCTCCCTGTCTCAAGCTCCAGGCAAGATGGCTGCCTGCAACTAGAAAGAGCTGCGGAGCACAGAGCAAATCGATAGGAACCTTTCCCGGGGCGTGGGAGCCTCGCAGGCGCATTAAAGGACTGTAGTTTCCCGTACGAGGACCGAGGCTCCACCCCTTGAATCCTATTCATTTTCCCCTTGATACCTTTTGTATAGACAGGGATAATGTACTGGGATCAGGACAGCTAGCCAACCACTAGCTAAAAATCAGAAATAAGACTTTCTCACGAAAGTGGTTTAGGTTGCACACATTTGGCCAGGCAAATAAAATATATGCAGAGACTGACTCCTAGAACATTCTCTAGTTCCTAGCGCAGTGATGAATCTCTAAACACCTATACGATGAGAAGAATCCATGTGTGTGTTCACTGGGACTAACTGGATTTGGATGGTTGCCCTTAGGAAACTTGAGTATTTTTAATAACAAGATGCAATTAGGAAAAATAAGCTTTGGGGCTTTCACCTAAGGAAACTATCCCAGTGGTCTGTTATATTCACCTTAAACTAGAATTTGTATCTCGAGTATTCCTCTCAGTGTCATAAACAGAATTTCCAAGGCTGAAGTTCAAGATGTTAAGTCTAGCATAATGGTAATCCTATAAGAGGGTGCTGTAGGGGATAGAGGGTGGCAGGAGGATCGTGAGTTTGAATACATTCTGGTCTATGTAGTTGATTCCAGGCCACCCTGGACTACATAGTTGAGAGCCTACTTCAAAAAGCAAGCAAGCAAGCAAGCAAGCAGGATGGAGATTGCACAAACCTTTGTTGTTAGATCGCTAAGGGAAGTCAGGGCTGAAAAATCAAGCCAGGAACTGAAGCAGAGACCATGGAGGGACACTGCTTAGCAGGTGGCTTCTCAAGGCTTGCTGTAGCCTGCTTCTTCAACCCAGACTCAACTGCCCACATCAGTTATTAGCCAAGAAAATGTCCTTACAGATATCCCTATCGGCCAGTCTGAAGGAGGCCTTTTCTCAGTCGATGGTCCTTCTTTCTAACTACAGAGTGAGTTCTAGGACAGCCAGGGCTATACAGAGAAACCCTGTCTCAAAAAACCAAATCCAAAAAAAAAATAGGAAAGTGAATCCTAATATCTCCTTGTCACTCTACCAGTGTTTTAAAGTATCCCCTGCAATATAGCTTTGAAAAAATAAACTATTTCTTGGCACAAACATGTAGCATTAACAAGACCTTAAGTGTTCATCAGACAAAATGTTGGCCGTTATTTAAGTAGCTTACATGCATTAATCTAACTTATAATTGTACAGGGGAAGCCAGGGCCTTAGACATGCTAGGCAAGTAGCTTTTGTTTTAAAAACAAGGCGTCATGTAACCCAGGCTGCCTTCCAATTCATTGTTAGAAGAGAGCTGAGCTGGTCCTTCTGTCTCCTCTTCCCAGGTAGTGAATCATCACAACTGTCCTTTGTTTTTTTGAGACAGTTTTATTTAGTCCAGGCTGGTCTTCAACTGGATATACAGTTGAGAGTGGCCTTGAATTTCTGATCCTGTTTTTTATCTGGGATTAAAAACTTGTGCCACCATGCTCCAGTGTTTTTTGTTTGTTTGTTTGTTTGTTTTTGAGACTTGGTCTTGCTAAATTTCCCAGACTGGCCTGGACCTTGTGATCCTCCTGTCTTAAACTTCCAAGTAGCCAGGATTACATTATTCATGAGCACATCCAGCCAATTAAATCTTAATAGGTTGCGGATCCTGTTCCAGATCTCTCCTTTATAGATGAGAGAATCTACAGCACCAGAGGATTAACTGGCCCCCATCTGTGATCCATACTTTATTTTCATTCATTCTTTTAAATCATAAAGAACACGATAATCAATGTGTTTTAAAGATGTATTTGGGAGAGGGGACACACATACAGGTTCATGTATGAAGGTCACTGGATGGCACACATCTGGGTACCAGGGATGAAGCTCATGTCCTCACCCATGGCAGCCTTACCCACTGAGCTCTCCTGTTGGTCCTTTTTGCCTGAGATAGTGTCCACTTTGGATATCACAATATGACAGGATTAAGTGTGAACTAGTCATCAATGCAAAGGGTCTGTGCTAGCTTTTGTGTATTTGCTGTTTCAAGAAGCAGATACTTTTTCAAAAGGCAATAGAACTTGGCCACTGGGAGAGGCTCTGCTGATCTCAGACAAATCCTACAACCTGTTTGTGAATCAGTCTCACCTGCAAAAACCTGTCCCACAGGTATTGAGGGCTGGATGAGTTAATATTCAGAAAGCTTTGGCTAGCATCTGAAATCTACCACGTTCCAACATTAGTTTTCATTTAACTTTTTTCTTAAATTAGCTTACAATGTACTGTTTTATTATAACATTTTCAAATGTTTTTGAAGGCTGGGAAGATGGCTTAATGGTTAAACCATCTTGTAGAGGACCTGAGTTCAGATCCCAGCACCCACATCATGTGGCTCAGAGCTGCGTATAACTTGTTCCTGAGATTCACTGCCCACTTCAGGTCTCCAAGGGCACCTGTGCATACAAAATGAAAGTAGACTACTTCGACTAGCCTCCTTTTGGCTTCTTGTCAATGTGTGCTTCCACTTGTACCCTTCCTTACTCGTTTAACCACCTTTCCTTAACATCTCCCCCTCAGGGCTAGTGCCTCTTTTATTTCATGACCTACATTCACTTACTGTTAAACTTGAGATATCTCGGGCACAGACATATTACTTTTCCAGAGGACCCAAGTTCAGTTCTTAGGATGTCTGGCAGCTCAGAACTGCCTGAAATCCAGTTTCAGGGAATCTGATGCCCTCTTCTGGCCTCTGAAGACACCCACCCCCACAAACTCACATTTCTTTCCCATTTTTATTGTTGAGGTCTCTCAGCGTAGCCTTGCCTGTCCCGGAACTTGCTCGATAGATCAGACTATATTATTTACCTCTATTTCTCAACTCCTGGGAGTAAGGATGCATGGCACCTCCGCTTATTTTGAGACCAGGCCTATTATGTAGTTCGGGCTATCCTGCAACTCACGGTGTAGATCAGGACTGCAGAGATCCACCCCAGTGCAGTACTAAAGGCATGAATTAACACAGGCAGCTTTTCAAATTTTAAGTCATTACATGCTCACTAGATTACATGCTAGTTTGAATGAGATGAGATGGCAGTCAGTTGGCAGAGTCTCAGTGTTGTGCGTACAAATTCATGACAAGCAATTCTGGAGGTTCTGACTTTGATGAATTAGAAAAGAACCTGAATCCACAGCCACATTGCCTTTAGCAGGATCCACTGTACTCTGCAGTACTCCAGTGGAGGTAAACCTGAGGGGTTCGCTACGCATAGCCACTGATGGACACAACAGTGAATTGGTATTGAGACTGCCGAAATCCCCAACCTCTGGCAGCCAGCTTCTTGTTGACAAGAGTGGTATCTGTCTTCTAACTCTGCACACCTGATATATGAAGTCCCTAGTACATTTGTAAATCTCCTTTGGTGTCAGAACTCCATTCTTGAGTACGTCCACTCCTAAGTCTGGAATGGGCTCCCCATTCTGGAACAAGGCTCAAACTTCTTCACTCACTGCTTCCACCCTGGTCTCCTGGCCCATTATTTGAAGACACACTGCCTCATTTTCCTTCTGAAGGCTTCCTACTCCTAAATGTTACAATATGTAGTTCTTTTATCCACCTCACCTCCAACTCAGAAATCCACCTGCCTCCAGTGTGTGGCCATTCCTAAAATTATGTGCTTGCACATCTGAGTGCAGAGGCACCAGATCAATTACAAGTGGTGTGGGGCTTGACTGCTCAAGCTACCTTTTCAGCCCTAATTAGCACCTTGAGTTTATATAGATTTTATTCATGAATCCTGGAGCAAATCATTTGTCTTGCCCCACCATACACACTAATAAAACAACTGTCCCATATCAACTACAGAACAATGTCCTAGTGTCTTCCGACATCTCACTGAGCTACATTTACTGACTTAAAGGTGAGACAGGGTTTTAAATTGCCAGTAGGTTTTAGGGGATGATAGGACTTGTTCAAGACAATTTCTGAGTAGTCCTGGCACTTGCTCTGGAGGCCAGGCTAGTCTCCAACTCAGAATCCCATCTGCATTGAAAGTTTCAGCCAGGCATTCTCATGCTGGGCAAAGGTATGAGCCTTTTGCCTGAAAAAGCCAGACAAGGCTTGTGTATGTGGAACCTGTGTACACACATGCACAACTGTGCAAGTTCATATTCAGCCGTAAGCTGACACCTAGATTCCTTAGTCATACCCCATCATACATCACTGCCCTCCTGACAAGCCTGCTTAGCCTGTTACTGGCATGTATACATTTTAAGGTTGAGCATACAACTCCTGTACTTAATGCTTGGGCTTACATTTGGAGGACCCCTAATTGAATTTGGGAGCTCACTCATTTAGCTAGAGAGCCCAGCAAATCCCTGTCCTCAGAGCAGAGATTAGTCTTGCCTCCTTTATGTGACCCAAACTCCCATAAGTGCTTACTGTGCAACCATGAGTCATCATCACAGAGGACTTGCAGGGGACAACCATGAACACTGGTAGAAAGACCAGTTATCACATTCCAGTGTGGTGGACTATTAATTCTACCTCTAATACTTTCCATATATTTTATTAATCATTCCATTCGCTTACATCTCAAATGATATCTCACTTCAGTTACACCTCCACCAACCCCCTCCCCAACGTTTTAGCTTGTTTTTATAACTCTATTGGCATAGGTTGGTTTCTAACTTGAGAGGGAAATTAACCAAAGGTGTTCCTTGAGGTCTGAGGTGCACTAACAGCTCCATAGGAAAAGGCATCTCCTGCCTTATGATTCTGTGGGCCCACATGGTATGAAGGACCTGTATTTTGGTAAGGGGGCTGGCTACATCCTCACAACATAAAAACTGAATTAAGGACCAGTGAGATGGCCCAACAGAAGAAAATTGCTGCTTGCCAGGCCTTGTACCTGGCTGGGCTCAATTCCTGAGGTCTACCCACTCCTGCAAGTTATACCCCCCCAACCTATCCATAAAACAAAGACACAAACCACCACCCAAAAGAAAAACCACAACTTCATGTGATTAAATCTAAATTGTGTCAAGTTTTTCAATGAGAACCTCTTCTAAGAATACAAGCATTGCTGGAGAGATGACTCTGGCTTTTTAAGTAACACTTAGCTGTAGCACATTTGGTCATATAATTAGCCAAACTAAACCTTTATTATTCTGGTTATACACAGGCCAAAATTCCAGTAATGAAAAGATGACTCCATGGTTGCTCTTCTAGAATACCCACATGGCAGCCCCACTATATCTCCAGTTCTAGGGAAGCTGACACCCTCACTCACACAGACATACATGTAACACACACGAAACAAATTTAATTAAAAGTATTTTAATAGTTATTTTGGAAAGTAAAGGCATATCAAAAAGGTTTGCATTTGCTTACAAAACTTACAAAAGCCAAGATATGGACCCAATACAAGTATAGTATCCAACCTTAAAATAAAGGCAGAGATAACTCAATGGTAGCACACTCACCTCATTATTTGAAGTCCTGTTTCCATCCTGAAGACAGCATCACCATAGTGATACTATAGTTTACACTTAAAATATGTAAACCACTTTCAGATAACAAAAATAATTGTATGAATTCAATAAAATGGCAATTGTCTTCAATGTGTGAATTACCAAACCATGTCCTATGCTTTAAATGTACACTACCTTGGGAATTAAAATGCCTACAGGAACAATAAGGAGCTTTTGAAATAGGAAATGTGACAGTGGAAGCCAGTCTGTGCTATATAGCGTCTGTCAAAAAAAATCCAAGCTTCAGGTATTACGTTAGTGGACTGCTTGCTTAGGTATGAATCCCTTGCAATGATACCTAGTAAAGCAGTAAACACTACTTTGCTGTAACAGGTTTTAGAAATGTCAACTTAATGCTTTATGCACCTGTCAAATAAAAAATGATTCTATTGAATGGGGTAAAGTCAATTGTTTTTACAGCTCAATTTCTATGGTGTCATCTGCTTCCTTCCCCATGGGTTAAAATGGAGACAAATGCTATCTTTTCAGCTAGTAATCCATTCCTTTTAGGTATCAGTCTAAATAAACCAAAGCAACTGGGTCCCAGATTTTACATTTATATGTACAATAGAGTATTATATATTCCTTCTTATAATTGTTTTTTTTCATAGGCCAGGCTAATCTGTTAAAACTTAAAACTACTTCTCATCTATTGTACAAGAAAATTTGTTTCACACATACCAAATATATTAACAGTATATTAAAATATTTGGCTTGCCAAATTTCAACATCCCATCTCTTTCATCTACAGGATTTAAAGCAGTTCCTCAAAAAAATAAAACTAAGCCAGGCAGTGGTGTTCCTTCAGAGGTCCTGAGTTCGATTCTTAGCAACCACACTGTGGCTCACGACCACATGTAATTAGATCCAACGCCCTCTTTGGGTGTGTCTGAAGACAGCTACAGTGTACACACATATATTAAATGTCTTTAATATATAGACATTATAGACACCAGCCAGGCAGTGGTGGCAGAGGCCTTTAATCCCTGGGAGGCAGAGGCAGGTGGATTTCTGAGTTGGAGGCCAGCCTGGTCTACAGAGTGAGTTCCAGGACAGACAGGGCTACACAGAGAAACCCTGTCTCAAAAACAAATCAAACAAAACAAAGATCCTTACTGTAATTGTGCTAATTAAGTAGGTAGTAATTATAAAATCCTCACCAAGTCTCACCAATATTTTTCTTGCAACCAAACCTGGAAGCGTGAATTTTTTAGCTTTTATGTCCTATGAAGGATAGCTTCACGGAAGGGTAGAAGGGATCAGGCTGTAGCTGATAATGAACTAAGAAGCTTGCAAAGCCCGGACACTGGTCGTCACAAGCCAAAATTAACCATAAGTTGACTTTGGAAAGAGGATGATAGCACACAATTCTCTAAGCTTTTCAGTGTAAATGTGGCCTAAGGGTGTGGCAGCATTATTTAGGGACTTAGTTCATTTTAAACGTTTTTCTGCCTAAAACCCTAAAATTGAGGAAGCCTAGAAACAGGGCCTAAAACCTGAGTTTTGGAGGCTGGAGTCTAGCTCAGTTGGTAAATGCTGCCAGCCCAGCACTATGGCTCAGTTCCCTCCCAGGATGGCATCACAGCCCCTAATTCTAGCCCTATTGGACTGTGGTGTCTGCTATTATGGCTCTAGGTTTAAAACTCTCATTGGGAGTTTGGGGAGCTTTGAACCTCAAATTTTAGTTTCCCTAATGTCTACATGACCATAGAGCTTTGCAGTGGACATCCTGGGCCCTTTTACTCTCAACAATTAGCACCAAGGTACAGGCTTTCCATAGCTAATTATTACAATACAGCTCCAGTTATCTATCTGGAAAGAACAATTGTTAAAGAAACTTGAGGCTATTTTTGTTCCTTTTTGCTGTTATATACATACACACACAGCTAGAAAACCATCCAGCTGTTATTTTGTGGTTGATGAAATACTACCTCAAGTGCTACTGGCTTTATTTCCTCCCCACCCCTGACCTTTAAGGCAGCAAGTTCTGCCAGTTCCCACCATCTTACTTCCCCAAGGCCCAGCACAGACTGCTTCCTCGGACCACATAAGTACCCACCTGGTAGGGTTAGCCCCAATGCCCCATAACCTGGGCCTGGCTCATTGGTTGAGGCAGTATTCTGGGAAGTTCCTGAGTCTTCATCCACCTGCCAAAGCAAATTCATGACCATTTGGGTGGGAGAAAAGAGGATCCTTGGGGCCTGATCCTGCTAGTTGGGAGCCTCCATGCCCCAAGGATGCAGCAAACTGTTTAAAAAAAAATGTCAAGTCTGCAGCCTGGTGGTCTATGCTCAATATTGGCCAGGTAAAAACCATGGACATCTCATTTTCCCATTCTAACTGGAACTAAATAATGAAGGATTAACACCCATGGGATCCAAAGACACACACTAGAACCCTCACTAAACTTAAAGCAGAACTGAGCAGCTAATGAGGGCCCCTGCTCACAATTTTGAAGGGCCACCATGGGCTTCTCACTTAAGATAATTTTATGACAGAAAGTTTATCAGATTGTTTGTAGTGGCATTTTATACTTATTCATTCCGCCCTCCTCCAGATGTGGAACATTATGGTTAAGGAAAGCAGAAATTAAATGACTCATTAAAGATCAAAGAGCAGGGTGAGAATCCCCACATTTGAATTTAGGAACCTGAATCCAGTCAGTAGGATAATCCCCCACCCCTCTAGTCAAGTTTCCTTTATGTGACATATACCAACCCCCAATCCCCATTAAGCAAAGTGAAGAGTTTATTGTCCATGTCATGAGATTAAGGTACTTATGTTTTGAGAACAATCTTGCAAGGAGGGTATCCATCTACCTTGTGCCCAGAAAAGAAAATAAGTTGTGAAAAGAACCAAGAAACGACTTCAGAAAACCCAATTCTAGTCCTAAGGGAATTGACATTCTTCTGCATCCATTACATTTCAAGTCTCCCCATACACCCAAACTCACTAACTTGAAAGTCAAGCCTCAACCCTTTTGGCAGTTCCTGCTCCTCCCAGTACTTTCTCCAAGCTTCTCCCTGACTTGCCTCTAGTTCTAAACTGTAAACTTGGTTGAATAAGGAAAAAGCATTATCAGTATAGATTTGTGTTCAGGTTTCATGTTTTAATTAGCTCCATAAAGGACATCCTAAACACATCAGACACAACAGAATACTTTTTCTTCCAGTATTAAAAAATGACATTCACAAACATTTTAAAGAAGCTCTTCTATATAATCAGGATGATGATCTTTAATAAAAAACATCTCTAAGTAGTAATGATATCGACTCAGATTGTTCATAGGTACATTCAGAAATCACTTTCTGGCCATGTTTACATTGTTTACAAGTTCTTAAAATGTCCCAAAATAACACATTTTTAAAAACCAATTTAGCCTGGCCACAAACAATAATCCTGAGTGCCGAAACAAAAATTCCGATAAAAAAAAATATTGGGACTGTAACAAATGTCTCAAAATTTGTCTTTAAAAGGGAAAAAAATGTTTAAAGAACACATGGAGCTTTCTAAAACTTCTTTAACAAACTACCTTGGGAGCTCAATTCAAAAATAGAACTTGATGTACTAAAACAGACGTTTCAGCGCAGCTCCAAAAATCTTTATAAATACAGCAATTTGCAAGGACGATCCTGGATCTGAAGTGTTATTCCTTGTGTATCTGAGAATAGTAAGAGGGGGTAGAATTTTGATGTCAGGAAGAAACAGGCTGATAACATGCTCACCTCCCAGAGAGGATAAAGATGCAGCACAGCACCTCTTCTCTTTCTACCATGCCCCCTGGATTACTTTCAGAACATCCTCCCGCCGCCCACCAACTAGCTCTGGCATGCACACAACAGTGAGAGAGAGCAGCCAAGTGCTGACAGACTGGCTGGGTAAGGCATCAGGGCAGCAGAGAAAAAGCAGTATGGCGAGAAGAAAAGCAAAAGGGACAGGAGAAGAGGATCTGATGAACACAGGTGGATGCAGTGGCAAAATTCAGGTCTCACCTACATTTTGTGTGCATGCCCCATCTCAGTTGTCATAATTGTCTCTGTAATTTCCTCCCGAGTAGCGGTCATAACCACCCTGGCTTCTGGGAAAAAGCGATATTGTTTTACGAAAATGCATTCTACATTGTAGATGTTAAACATTAAAAAGTATACAGTCAAATTTCATAAGTTGTTTCACAATATAAGTTTTAGCCAGTTTCTGTGGTGATGGAAATTATATTCATGAGCACATGAATTGGCACATAGTGGTGTTGGGCAATTGACCTTTGATATATCCAAGCCACCACATAACACAAAGACACGTAAAATATGAGCTCTATGGAAAACTCCCATTTTTAGCATAGGTATGAGTATTAGGCTACTGAATTCTTAAACAGTAGTACCTGACTATCCCAACCTCCCAGTACCCACCTGCCACTGTAGTCTCTGGACCGCCCATATCCATATCCATATCCTCCAGGTCGGCTGTCGTATCTTCCGCTTCCATATCCCTGGTCTCCACCACCTACAGAAAAATATTGAAGTAGCAGGTGTTTAGACAAAGTCCCTAACAAATTAAATAGGTCTATTTACTCTCATAATCAGTCCAGAACCGCACTTACCTCTAGAATAGCTGCGACCACGCCCATGGGCCCCAAAGGCACCCCCTCTGGTTCCCCTGGCAGACTTGCCTGCATGATCCACTCGGATTTGGCGCCCATCCAGGGACTAGGTATGGGAAGGAGACAGACACAAGGAAGTGTTGTCAGTCGGTCAGAGTAGTGATGAGGGAAGAATGGGCACAGGCAGGTAGGTGTAGGCAAGAGCCCAGAAATTCCTGCTGGGCACCAGAATCTGGGTGCCAAGTCCAAGGCAAGCTCCTCTGAGCAGAATGGCTTCACCAGGAGCTACAGAATCCCACAGAAGGACCTGAATCCACCGTGCTCCCCTGCTGCTACTTACATCTTGACTGAACTCAGGCTGAGTTCTCCTCCCCACTCCTCTAAGCTGCCCGACTATTAGGGCTAGACACCTCTCTCGGTTTGAGGCTTCAGAGTCCATCCCAGCAGACTCACGAGGTCCTCTCCGGGCCAGGCCCACAGCTCTGCAGACTCTACTACCTAAGCCCAGAGCAGGTCAACCATCCACAGGTGGCTTCTCGGCCTCATGCAGGACCAGTCGTCGCCTCCCAGGCAGCCCGGCTCTGTCTGCCGCTGCCCTCCACCCCCTAGAACAGAAGGCAGTCATGCTCCTGTGAGTGGACGCTGCGGGGCTTCTTGGCCACGCTGCCCCTGGCAGACATAGAGGGAAAACAGAAAGAACGAAGAAAGTGGCAGACAGGGAGAAGGCCCCTGTGCAGGCAGGAGGCCTCACCTCTCCATTCATAGCTCTCATCGCATCTGAGGCATGCTCTGGGTTTGTGAAGGTGATGAAGCCAAAACCCCGGGATCTTTGAGTCTCCCGGTCCTTGACAACAACCACTAGGGGGAGGGGCAGAAATACAAATGTTAGAACGCTAACATTTAAGTTGAAAATAACAGCCTTCAAAGCAAATCAGGCACAGTTGCAGCAGGACACATCAAATAGCACTTGGGAGAATTAGGCCCCCTCCAACTCCTCCCGTTAAAAAAAAAATCCTTTATCCCATTGGACTTTTCTCAGCCTAACCATACCTTACAGACGTGGAACTTACGGAAAAATTCAGGTTTTAGTTCCAGACTAGTTCTCATATCCAACAACCCTCATCCCTGGGCTGGTACAAGGCTCACCCTCAGAGATAGGCCCAAAGCTGCTGAAGTGGTCTTCAAGTGCCTGCTCATCCGTGTTGAAGTTGAGCCCCCCCACGAAGAGCTTCCCTTCTTCAGAAGACATGGCAGAATGCAAGTCCTAGAGAGAGTGTACGAAATATTGGGACGTGAATGTGGCTAAGTGGTGAGATGCACAACACCCGGAAACCAGAGAATTACGGGGAACACAGAAAAAAAATGAGGCTAAAAGTAATATTTCAAACAGCAAGCGGCTCGGAAAACAGAAATGGCGGGAAGCAGCAAGGCTGGGTGAGCCCATCCGCCATTTGATGACCACTACCGCGCATGCCCACAGCATCCCAGGCTGCCACGCCCGTCATTTTGCACGGTCGCGCAGGCCTACAACAGCATTGCATTTCCTCTTTCCCAGGCGAACAAGATGGCGGCGGTCACGTGGGAAGCGGCAGCCGGCATAGGTCGGCGCGTGGTCCCTACCGCCTCGGACGCAGCCCTCGCCTCTCGGCGGTACCCCGCTCCAGATGCAGCACGCCAGCCTCACAATTAATACATTTTTACCTTCGAGCCCGGGTCTAACCCTCCTCGAAGCTCAAGCCTACATGTCAGCGGCCACAACTCTTCTTACTCTCGTCCCTCGGCCCTGGAGGGCAAGGACTTAAGGTGGGGGACGGTCACGGAGCAAGACAAACGCGCTTACCTGGAAATTAAAAGTCAGAAGACCGCAGAGACGACGAGCTCTGAGGAACCGGGAGAACAGAGAGACTGCGGCGCGGGAAGACGCCTGATAAAGCGTGCGTACCAGAGACGTCACGGAACGTCCTCCCAGCGCGCCCCGGCGTGCGTGCTCATTGGTCGAGGCCAGCGGGGGGTTGGGAAGAGGGCGAGGAAGGCGGAGTCTGCAGTTCGCCTTGCCGCTTCCGGGAATAGAGAGGAACTTTATGAGTTCAATGCGTTCTCCTGTAAGCATCTCTTTTTTGGCTGATGGACTGGCTCCTTTCCCATCTCAAACGGTTGGACCCATAGAGCCTTTTCCTCCCTGACGTAATTTTCAGTGTCTTTGACGTAATTTCTTCCTTTCGATAGAAAGTCGTTGCCAACGAACTGCCATCCTCAGAAACTAATCTTTTCTTTTTAGACCTTTAACTGCATTATCCCTCAAAGCCCCAAGCCCTTCAGAGATCTTCATGTCAAACCTTACATTTCCGAATGCTTAGCCCCTACCCCTAACATCTGTGTTATAGGACTCCTCCCTTTAACGTCGTCCTCTGACTTAAGTTTGCATCCTTATCTGACAGTCTCTTTACGCCTGATATGTGTTCAGCAAGACAGATATCCTAGCTTCAAAGGGTGCAAATCCCAATTCACAAAATGAATTTTGCTCTCTATTCAGGATACTGGCTGTTGATCCAAAGGAAGAACTTTTGCAATACATAATGAAATCGAAAGCAAGTACTGTCTAAGTCCACTGCCTGACAATTTGATCTTTCCCAGCCTTCAATGTCTTAATAACTTGTTTGCCTCCAGGGACTCTAGAATGAATTCGCTCAAGATTGTAAAGGCCTGCCCTCAACTCCCTCACTAACCCCACCACAAATAGATTTGCTAACCTTCAGATGCTATTCATCTACAATTCCTGTTAAGCTTATTCCCACATTTCTCAGTGATTTTCATGGATTTTTATTACATTTGTAAGTAGTTATCTCTAGTTGAATACATTTTTTTTGTTCGTTCTAATGTTTTCTTGCCATGTGGTCTGTACCTCACTGTATGCTCACGCTATCCTGGAACTCATAAACCTTTTGCCTCAGTCTGCAGTGCTGGGACCACAACCAACTTGCCTGTACTTTTACAGAAATCCCCCCAGGTTCCCAAAGATACTCTTCTGCAACTTATTATGTTAGCTGTATAGTTTTGCTTTTAGTTTAAGGTGCTCAGTCCTTCTATAGGGTTCAGCTCAGTGGGAGAGTGCCTTCCTAGTATGTGCAAATCCCTTGGCTTATGTCCCAACAAAGAGGAGAGCTGTGTCTGCTTTTTACTGTGCCATTGAACCAGATGCCTCATTCCCGTCTCTCAGGAAACTGAGGCAGGATTGTAATTTGAGCTTTAACAGGTTCCAAGCTAACTTTAGCTAGCCTATGATGAGACCCTATATTGAAATAAGAGGTGCCGGGCAGTGGTGGCACATGCCTTTAATCCCAGCACTTGGGAGGCAGAGGCAGGTGGATTTTTAAGTTCGAGGCCAGCCTGGGGTTCAGAGTGAGTTCCAGGACAGCCAATGCTACACAGAGAAACCCTGTCTCGAAAAACCAAAAAAAAAAAAAAAAAAAAAAAAAAAAAAGGGAAATAAGAGGTATGTGCACACTGATACTGCTCCCATTAAGACCTGGCACCTTAGTTGGGTTGGATAACCTAGACCAGAAATCCTAGCACTGCTTATCTTGCTCAAGCTGTCTTCAACCATGAGACACTTCTGTCTCAACCTCCTAAGTGCTAGGAGTAAAAGTGTACGCTGCTACGCCTAGCTTAGACTTTCAAAAATCACAGTTATGGTCATTTGGATTTTTTAGGTGTATGGTTGTTGTGCCTGTGTGGACATCTGTACACAATATGCCTGGAATCCCTGGAAACCAGAAGAGGAGCTCAAATCCCCTGAGACTTCAGTTACAGATGGTTGTGAGCTACCATATGGGTCCTGGAGATTCAACCAAGGCCCTCTGGAAGAGCAGCCAGTATTTTAAACCACTAAGTTATTTTCCCAGCTAACTACTATATCAGGACTTAGTGCTAAAATTTCATTTTAATTTCCATTGTCTGTACTTATGTAACTCAGTTGGTAGAATGTCTGCATATCATGCATGAAAATCTTGTTGTTGTTTTTCGAGACAGGGTTTCTCTGTGTAGCCATGGCTGTCTTGGAAGTTACTCTGTAGACCAGGCTGTTCTCAAACTCAGAGATCCACCTGCCTCTGCCTCCCAAGTGGTGGGATTAAAGGCGTGTGCCACCACTGCCCGGCTTCATGCATGAAATCTTGCATCTAGCACTGCAAATTCTGGTTGTGGTGTTCCAGACCTGTAATCCCAGTAGCTTGCTTGCTAGATACATGAGATAAAGGCTGTTTGTGTATGTGTGTGTGTGTGTGTGTACACTGTAATTTCTGTCTTGTAATTTGTATCTTGGTCATGATCTCATATGCATGATTAAGTCTCATGTTGTGAGGAACCCCACCAAAAGCCTCTTCTTGCTAGTATAGCCATAGGATCATGATAAAAGTGAAGCCATTAGCTGACAACTCAACTGAAACAACCGTGGGACAAAGGCACCCCAACTAAGCTCCTCCCAGATTCCTGACCCTTGGAAACTGCAAGACAAATAAGTCCTTGTTGTTTTGAGCAGCTAAGTTTGAAAGTAATTTGTTATACTGTCATATATAGCTGATACTTCCAGTCTGCTTTTCTCTGCCAATAGTTTCACTGACTAACTATGTATATTCTAGTCATGAGTTCAAATTAACTGAAGTTACCCAGTACTTTAGCTGGCAAAAATGCATTGAGGAATGCTGGGATCGAACTCCCCCCTGTTCACTTTGAGGGGTGAAGAGAAGTGTCAGGGCCAAACTATGCAGGCCTAGCACTACAGAAGCAGTCATTACTCATGCCGGCTCTCATAAGGCCTGCAAGGGTTCTAGTAGAGAGTCACCAGTAAACCCTTAGGGAAAAGCTCTTTAAAAGGGTGCAGTCTCCCTCAGAGCACCCAGCAGGCTTTGAATCTGGAGGACTGACGGCCCCTGGCTGCCCAGTTCTTCTCCTAGGATAGCTGCTCTTCCACACTAGCTGTCTGGACACCTGAACCTGAGATTTCGATGATTTCTTCAGGAAGAGAGCAGGCAAAGATTCTTTCCCAGGTATGGTGGAGAAGAGGGAAGAGTCATGTTAAGCTGCATTTCCATTTGCTTAGCCTAGGCTGTCTTTGCTGCCTCCTGCCATCTGTCTCTCAAAACATACCAGTTCTAGAATGCCTTCTGTGGGCTAGAGAGATGGCTCAGCAGTTAAAAGTGCTGGCCGCACAGGTCACTTTCCCAAAGAACCTAGGTTCCATTCCCAGCGTCTACATGCCAGGTCGCAGCTGTTTGTAAGTCCAATTCTAGGGAATACAACCTACATGCAGGCAAATCACCAATGCACTAAAAGCAAATAAAAACTTTTAAAATGAATAAAGAAGAAAAAAAAGACATTTAAAAAAAAGACTACTTTCTATGTCCTCATGGGTCTCAGAGCTATGCTGCAATTTCTGGAACCTATGTTTTCTTTTAAAAATTTATATAGATACATGGGTAGGTAGGTAGGTTGGTTTGTCTGTATAGCTCTAGAACTCACTATGTATGTAAAGCAGGCTGGCCTCCAACTCAAGAGATCTGTCTACCTCTGCTTCCTGAGTGCTGAGATTAAAAGCACGTGCCATCATTCCTGGCTCTAAACAATTTCTTAAAATTACATTTCTTTGGGCTGGAGAGATGGCTCAGCGGTTAAGATCATTGACTGCTCTTCTGAAGGTCCTGAGTTCAAATCTCAGCAACCACATGACTCACAGTCATCCATACTGAGATCTGATGCCCTCTTCTGGTGTGTCTGAAGACAGCTACAGTGTATTTAGATATTACAATAAATACATCTTTAAAAAATTACATTTCCAGCCGGGCAGTGGTGGCGCACGCCTGTAATCCCAGCACTCTGGGAGGCAGAGGCAGGCAGATTTCTGAGTTCGAGGCCAGCCTGGTCTACAGAGTGAGTTCCAGGACAGCCAGGACTATACAGAGAAACCCTGACTCAAAAAAAACAAAATAACCCCCTCCAAAAAATTACATTTCCTTATTCATTGTGATGTGTGTTTGGGGAGCAGGGAGTCCATGTAGAGGTCAAGGGACAACTTACTGCCATGAGTCAGTTCTGTTCTGTCTTTCCTTGTGGGTCCTGGGAATCAAGTCAGCTTACTTATCAGGCTTGGAGGCAACTGTCCCTAACTAAGCCCTCTCGTCAGCTCTGAGACCTGTGTTTTCCTCTGTACTTTCTCTAGTGATTTCAGCAACTTATATCATTTGCCATGTTGGAATGGACCAGAAGGTCAAGGTATCCTTCAGAGCCTTTCAGAACTCAAGCCTATTCAAAGAATGGATTCATTGGCTCTCAAAAACCAATTCCAAGCTGCCATGGACAGAATTGTCTTGTTGTATGGCCCTTTAAATACCAAATGGCTTGTTTTAAGAGTACTGGCTGCCGGGCTGCCGGCAGGGGTGGCACACACTTCTACTTCCAGCACTCAGGAGGCAGATGGATCTCTGTGAGTTTGAGGGCAGCCTGGTCTACAGAGTGAGTTCCAGGAAAGCCAGGGCTACACAGGGAAACCCCATCTCTTTCTCTCTTTTGCAGGGAGGGGGAGGGGGGATTTTTTTTTCCGAGACAGGGTTTCTCTGTGTAGCCCTGGCTGTCCTGGAACTCACTCTATAGACCAGGCTGGCCTTGAACTCAGAAATCCCCCTGCCTCTGCCTCCCAAACCCCATCTCAAAAAACAAAACAACTACAAAAAAGAATACTTGGCTGTTCTTCCAAAGGACCTGAGTTTGGTTCCCAGCACCCAAATGGGAGCTCACAACCATCTGTGACTCCAGTTCCAGGGGATCTGGAACCATTTTCTGGCCTCTATAAGCAACAGGCATACAAGTGGTACATAGACAGGTATGTAGGCAAAACACCCATAGATGTAAAAATTGACATTAAAGTCAATCATGGTGGCACATACTTTTAATCCTAGCACTCAGGAGGCAGAGGCAGGAAGATCTCTGAGTTGGAGGCCAGCCTAGCTGCACAGCAACTTCTAGACCAGCCAGAGCTACATAGAGACTCTATCTCAAAACTCAAACGTTTAAAATAATTAAACCAGAATTCATTAATAGTAGAACATGCCCTATAGAGTGTCAGTTAGTTACTATAAGGTCCCCCGAAAGCCCTTAGACCCTTGTATTATGGATGGATAGCTTCCATGGGCTCCCAGCCCTTATTCATACTGTACACTTGGCAGACCCATAGTATCTGAATATGCTGGACACTTAAATAAGATAGTTTGGTCCTGCTTTTCAAGTGACTAACCCTCTGGCAATACTAGGGGGTAAGAAGCTTGTAAGGGCCATCCTCGGCTTTACATGTTAATCTGGGGGCGAAGGGCAGGTAAGATGATCTTTCCCTGATGCTCCTTCATCTCTGGCAGCAAGCCTTCTGGTCAGACCTGGCACAACAGGTCATTCCTTGGGGATCCCAGTTAACTCCTCCACCACCCATATTCTTAGTACAGGACAGTTTCCTTGTGAGAGAGCTCCACATTCTGGTTGGGAAAGAAGGGTTGCTTTTGAGACATTTTTCACTCTGTAGCCCAGGCTAGACTTAAACTTGTGATTCTCCTTCTTTATTCTCCCAAGTAGTTGAGAATGTATGTGTATATCACTGCAGTCTGGTCAAGGACCTTGGTTTTTTGTTTGCTTAGCTTTAGATTTAGACCATGTAAATGCTTGGTGGTCATAGACTGGAGTTATGGATGGTTGTGAGCCACCATGTGGGTGCTGGGAACTGAGTGCAGGTCCTATGCAAGAGAAATGAGTATTTTATTATTTTATGTGCATTGTGTTTCAGCTGCATGTCTGTGTGAGGGCACTGGATCTCAGAGTAACAGAGAGTTGTGAGCTGCCATGTGGGTGCTGGGAATTGAACCTGGGTCCTCTGGAAGAGCAGTCAGTATTCTTTTTTTTTTTCCTGAGACAGGGTTTCTCTGTATAGCCCTGGCTGTCCTGGAACTCACTCTGTAGTCCAGGCTGGCCTCGAACTCAGAAATCCGCCTGCCTCTGCCTCCCAAGTGCTGAGATTAAAGGGGTATGCCACCACCGCCGGCCAGTCAGTACTCTTAACCACTCATAATTAGTATCCTTGTTTTTTTTGTTTGTCAAGACAGAGTTTCTCTGTGTAGTCCTGTCTGTCCTAGAACTTGCTCTGTAGACCAGGCTGGCCTTGAACTCAGAGATCTGCCTGCTTCTGCCTTCTGAGTACAGGGAACAAAGGTGTGCACCACCACTGCTGCCACCATCTCTAGTACCAGGCTGTAATGCATGGTTTAAACCCCTGAGCCTTCATCCTGCCCCAAGGACTTGGTTTGTATCATTATCTTGCAAATACTTAGGCAAACTCTTTTAGGGCCCAAGTTTTCTCTGCTTGATATTTGTTAGCCATATTAGTAATGTGGAACAGGCAAATATGCTGAAATGGTTAAGGCAGTATGGAAGGCTCTAAACATGGCATGTCATAGTCCCACAAGCTGGTTCCAAAGCACAGGAAAGCTAGAGCCGTCCTTGGGCTGGGCTCATCAATAGCTGGTTTTCAACAAGTACTCCCCTTGTGGCACAGAAAGCAGGAGCCACCCTATATCAACTGAATTATTTCAGTTTATCAACTAAAGAGCCCCCAGTAACTTTTATAACATCCAAGAAATAGAGAAATACACATACCACAGTGACTTTTGTGTATGGAAAGTATAGTTTAGAAACAACAAAACCAGAAAGAGGCTGTGGCCTCTGTGGGGCAGTGCCAACGCTGAGCCACACATACTCAAACCTGGGGAGAGAGGGCCCCAGGTTCCAACATGTCTGGGGATGGCAGGCAGGGAATTAGGTCTCACGTACAGACCCTCATGGCAAAGAATGGAGTACCATTGGGGTCGGAAGGCTGGAGGGAAGGATAATCAAGATGGAGCTGTGGCCTCAGCCCCCTCCTCAGAGTCCCACACTTCAGACTGTAGATAATCAGCAAAGAGTGCCTTGGCCCTGCGCAAGACACGCCCTAGATGGTGTTTACGAACCAGGCGGTCAAAATGCATGGCTAGCTCATTGTAATCCAGCCCGTTGCGCATGATGTGGTCACGGTGCTCCAGCAGGATAGCCAGGCAGAGGAAGAGCATGAATGGGTTCCCGCGGCCAAACTCCTGGGGTGGAGGAAGGCCCATTGGAGGTGGAGGAGGTACGGACTTCCCAGGGTCTCTGGGAGAACCTACATCTTGCATCAAGGGTGATCCTACGGCTACATCACCAGAAGGAGAAGCCTCCTGGGTAGATGGAGGAGATGAGGAAGATGGGGAATCGGGCCGAGAAGAGGAGGAAAGGAGTGGATCTGGGGAATTCAGCAAGGGCTCGGAGAGGGACTTAGAGCTCATGAGGGTAGCTGGGTGGGACAGTTGGACCAGAAGGTCCTTCCTGGGGCCCATGTTATCCCTGAGGTGTTGGAGACCATCCAGGCTGGCTTGTCTTAGGAGACGTCCCCCACCACTAGGTCCCTGGCTAGATGTAGCTAAGTGGACAACAGTGTCTTCAAAAGCATTGCTTCCTCCACCAGTAGGCCTCAGCATGTGCCTCTGACGGACGGGCCGGCCCCTGTGGCTGCCAAAGCCAGTGTCTGCTGCTTGGCTGGGAGGTCCAACGAGCTCCACTTCATGTTCAGGAGGGTCAGGGGGCAGGGAACTCCAGGTGACTTCTAGCATTCGGAGAGCATCATCAAAGGCGAATTCACGCTTGAGCTCCAGCAGCAGCCAGCGGTAGCAGAAGAAGAGGTCGTCAGCTCCTGCTTCTTGCAGGTACTGGTAGAAGTCTGGGTCAGCATGTCTCAACAGCAGCTTGAGGTGGGCAAACTTGGTAGCCATGGCACGGCCATCAGGGTGGAAGTTGGCAGCTAGGCGTTTCATGATGCCACAGAAGCATACAAAGGCATGGCCTTCATGGTCCATGACAGCAAGAATTGGTGAGGCCAGGTCACTCATACCCTGGCAGTATGATACCTGTGGATGGGTAACGGCATAGGTGGTGAGCAAGTCATGGAGGGCCCGTAGGTGTGGGCCATCCTCAGGCCCTGCGTAGTAGGGATGGGCTCGGTCTGTGCGCAGCACATCCTTGAGGACCGTGCTGCGGATGAATTCCAGGTCCTCAGGGTTCACTCGCTGGGCCCATTCGCTTTTGAGCTGCTCGTACTCGCGGCTCTTCCGTTTCATGTAGTCCATCCGCTCACGGCCAGTCAGCCCATCCGGGTACACATTCAGGAGGTACCGCCATACCACCTGGCCAGAGACACAAGACAAGGGCTGAGTTTCAATGAGTGAGCCGCCACACTCATGTATGTCAACTAGTTACCACCCGTCTCTTGTGACCTCTGTCCTCCTTGTGATAGGTCTGCCTTCCTGCCACTAAGACCTACCTGACACAGAGAGAAATTCCCTGGGATTTCTCTCCCTACCTGTGACAGTGTGTTCTAGTGAATATCTGATAGTGTGATGGCTCAGTGATTGACTGAGGTGCTCACTTTTCGAAGTGAAGGCTCCACGCCACCGTGGTAGATCCTCAAGCGCAACTCCTCAGGCCTGGAGAGCTGGCCTTCATGATTCAGGTAGGTGTGGAACTCAGCATCGCTCAGGGGCGGCTTGAAAGGCTTGACATCTTCCCCGTAAGACCAGCTCAGCACCTGCTGCACCTTAGACAGAGTTCGACCCACCTGGGAAGAAGAAGGGAGACAGGGTACAGGTCACCTGTGCAGGACAGGGCAGGCGTCAACCAGCGAGCTCTGGAATTGTGGTATCAGATACGCCCTTCCTTCCCCCTTCCCTCCAACCACAGCTGACCCCTCCCCAGTCTCCTGAAATCACCTGAGAGAGGATGGATTGTGTAAAAGGCAAGGCAGCTGTCGTCAGTGAGGATCGCTTCTCAGTCAGTAGCACGTCAGATCCAATGACATCTTTGGGGCTAATTATGTCCCAATCTTCCAGCAATGGGCCTGAGCACACAGAGTAAAGCGCTGTAAGAACAGGGATGTGAACCCAGATCACAGGCCGGGTTCCTTTCTAAAGCTTAGCTACCTGCAGGGCACCAAACAGCATCAATTTCCTCATCCTTGTTTGATCCAAACAATAATAACAATTTAAAAAAATCAGCCATGACAGATAGGTCTTACAAGGAAACTATTTCACAAAATAGCTGAGAAGCCTTTAATATTTTAATGATTTAAATACCATTTTAAAAATAATATCTATTAAGCTGGGTAGTTACTCTGGAGACTGAGGTAGGAAGATCAGGGGTTCAAGGTCAGTGCCTGGGCTATAAAATGAGACTCTATATCTCATTAAAAAATACTCGAGGGCCTGGTAGGACACACCTTTAATCCCAGCACTTGGGAGTCAGAGGTAGACAGATCTCTGAATTTGAAGACAGCCTGGTCTACAAAGTGCGTTCCAGGACAACCAGAGCTACATACTGAGATCCTGTCTCAAAACAAAAATAAACAAATCAATCAATCAATCTTGAGGACCAGTGAGGTGTCTCAGTGAGTAAAGATACTTGCTACCAAGCTTGATAATCTAGTCTAATCTCTGGAACACACATGGTAGAAGTTGTCCTTTGACCTTCACAATGCACTGTGATAACGTATACCCCTGCCTCCAATAAAAAGAAAAGAAATCAGTTCCTTATACTCAGTCCTATGGAACACCTACTGAGTATTCTTTTTTAAATATATATTTTTGTGCCTGGAGGAAATAGTCCTTGGGAATGAAACCCAGGGTGTCACATACCCTCGCAACCCAAGTGCTCTACCGCTGAGCTCCATCAGGAGACTGTCTACAAAACAACTCTTTTTCATTGAGTTACCAAGGCTGGCCCTGAACTTCTTCTAGTACTGGCGGGCTTGATCCTCTTGATAACTCAGTCCCACCAGTAGCAGGAATGAGAGGCCTACAGACGCGTGCCACCTCACTTGCTTTCTCGGTGTCTCCGATGAGGAAACAGGTCTATAGATCCTTGCTCAAGGCTGCAACCCAGTGAATGAAGAACAGGGCACGTAAAGCCTGTGCCCTACGTCTGCGAGCCAACACTCCTCATCTTACATGCATGATAGTATTCCCCTCTGAAGTGACAGGAAATGCTACTGCCATGCTTCTTTGACAGAAAAAGACCAAAGAGGTTCAGGATAACTAGTTGGTGACAAGATTCTACAGCTGGGAAATGGTAGATTTCTGTTTCTAGGATCACAGCCCCATTTCCCTTACCCCAGAGTCCAGTCATATCTTAGAAAAAGTGTTAGTGGAGAGGTATGCTGTATGCATTAGACAAAGGACTAGCTGCTCCTGGCCCCTGAAACACCAGCAGAGATTCTTCCTTCTCTATCATTATTCCTTCCTGAGTCCTGTTCCTTTTTTCTTTCTTTTTTTTTTTTTTTTTGGTTTTTTGGATTTGGTTGTTTTGAGACAGGGTTTCTCTGTGTAGTTCAGGCTGTCCTGGAACTCACTCTGTAGACTAGGCTGGCCTCGAACTCAGAAATCCGCCTGCCTCTGCCTCCCAAGTGCTGGGATTAAAGGTGTGCGCCACCACTGCCCAGCCCTTTTCCTTTTTAAATGAAGTATTTTAAGTTAACAAAGTAGTGGGCTTCATTGTGAGGTTTCCGTAAACATGTGTCAACATTCTTTGTTCTCATTCATCCCACCTCCTTTGTTGCCCTCCCCTATGCTAGCCTCCTCTCACTTGGCCCCTTCTGTTTTAAGCCACACTCATTCTATTATCACTACCTCTTCCCTTACAATGTCTTCCTAGGGCTGGAGAGATGGCTCAGCGGTTATTCTTCCAGAATAATGGCTCAGCGGTTGTTTTTCCAGAGGTCCTGAGTTCAAATCCCAGAAACCACACGGTGACTCACAACTATCTGTAATGGGATCTGATGCTCTCTTCTGGGGTGTCTGAAGACAGCGACAGTGTTCTTATATAGAATAATAAATCTTTATAGGCCAGAGCAAGGGGAGGTCCTGAATTCAATTCCTAGCAACCATATGATAGCTCACAACCATCTGTACAGCTTCAGTGTACTCATATACATAAATAAATAAATAAATCTTTTGGGGGGTGTTGAGACAGGGTTTGTCTGAGTGGCCCTGGCTGTTCTGGAACTTACTCTGTAGACCAGGCTGGCCTCAAACTCAGAAATCCACCTGCCTCTGCCTCTCAGAGTGCTGGGATTACAGGCATGCGCCACCATGCCCGGCCAATAAATCTTAAAAAAAGAAAAAAAGAAAAAACTTCATGTGTATGGGTTTTTGCCTACATGTATGTCTGTGTACCATATGCATGCCCGGTGCCCAGGGAGGCCAGAAGACAGAGCATGGGATCTCTCAGGACTGGAATTATAGAGAGTTCTGAGCAGTCAGCTCAGTGCTGGGAACTGAACCCGGGGGCTTCTGGAAGAGCAGCCAGTG
This sequence comes from Apodemus sylvaticus, assembly GCF_947179515.1. Classification (NCBI taxonomy): domain Eukaryota; kingdom Metazoa; phylum Chordata; class Mammalia; order Rodentia; family Muridae; genus Apodemus; species Apodemus sylvaticus. The sequence goes on along the minus strand of NC_067495.1, from coordinate 12,261,346 downwards.
CTCTTAACTTCTGAGTCATGGCACCAACCCAGGAAGCTTTTCCTTTTAATTATGTGTGAGTATGTCTTTATGGAGGTGTATGTATAGGAGTGTAGGTACCTGCAGAGTCCTACTGAAGCTTTGGATTTCCCTGGAGTTGTGGGATTGTGGAGGTCGTGAGCGCCCATGTGTGGATGCTGGGAATTGAACTCAGGTCCCCTGAAAGAAGACAAGCACTCTTTCATAAAAGCGTTTATTTTATTTTGAATTATGTACACGTGTGCTTCTGTTGGGGTATGTGCATGTGAAATGGAGATGGCCATGGAATTCAGAGAGACTCTCTAGCCCCTGGAACTGGAGTTAGCAGCAGTTGTGAGCCCCTTGATAAGGGTGCTGGGAACTAAACCTTGGTCCTCTGGAAGAGCAAGATGCTACACTTAACTGCTTAGTCATCTCTCCAGTCCCATTTTTTTAATTAAAAAATTACATTTATTGCCAGACAAGGTAGAGTACACCTTTAATCCCAGCACTCAGGAGGTAGAGGCAGGAAATTGTTTTTGAGTTCAAGGCCCCCCCTGGTTTACAGAACAAGTTCTAGGCCAGCCAGGGCTACACAGAGAAACCCTGTCTCACTAAAACATAACTAAAGTAAACAAAGTTATTCATTTACTGTGTAGGTACACGTGCCACGGTGCATGTGTGGAGGTTATAGGGCACCCCGTGGGAGTCACTTTCTCACTCTGCTATATTGAACTCAGGTTGTCAGATTTAGTGGCAACTGTCTTTTCCTTACTGGTCGAGCCATCTTATCCCCAATTAGGCACACTTTTTTTTTCTGAGACAGGGTTTCTCTGTTGTAGCCCTGGCTGTCCTGGAACTCACTCTGTAGACCAGGCTGGCCTCGAACTCAGAAATCCACCTGCCTCTGCCTCCCAAGTGCTGCGATTAATGGTGTGTGCCACCACTGCCAATAGGCACTCTTACTTGCTGAACCTCCTCAGCTACCATGAGTCCTGTGTGTGCACGCATGCACGTGCATGGTAGGGATACAAATTAGGGCCCCATGTATGTGAAGGGCACTCCACCAACCTAACTTTATGTTTGAAAATCTTGTTTGAGAAAAGGTCTTTGGCTGGAGAGATGGCTCGGCAGTTAAGAGCACTGGCTGCTCTTCCAAAGGTCCTGAGTTCAAATCCCAGCAACCACATGGTGGCTCACAACCATCTGTAATGGGATCTAATGCCCTCTTCTGGTGTGTCTGAAGACAGCTGCAGTGTAGTCATATAAAATAAATAAATCTTGAGAGAGAGAGAGAGAGAGAGAGAGAGAGAGAGAGAGAGAGAGAGAGACAGAAAGAGAAGAGAAGAGAAGAGAAGAGAAGAGAAGAGAAGAGAAGAGAAGAGAAGAGAAGAGAAGAGAAGAGAAGAGAAGAGAAGAGGAGAGGAGAGGAGTCTCACTCTAAGCCAGGCTGACTTGGAACTTGATTCTGTAGCTCAAGCTGGCCTTGAACTCATGTTGTTTCTTATACTTCAGTTTCTTGAGTTCTAGGATTACAGGCATGAGCTTCCAGGTTCAAAAATCTTAATAGATGTCAACTGACATTACAGTGTTGCAAAAGCTAACAAGGTCCAATGCCCATTCCATTATGCTGATAATTATATGAAACAAACCGTTCCAGGAAACAAAGCAAGTTCTATTTAAGTCGCTATCATCTGCAGGCGGTGGTACCCGGAAGCAGCATTTTCATGGCCTTGGCCTTTTCTTGCACAGAGCTGCAGGGAAGCAAGGCCATGTCCAGATGTCACTGTCTCTCCGTGTATGTCTCTGCGCGTACTCCAAAACAAAGGGTCACGAAGGAGAGGGCGAGATCCGCTCCCAGCACAGCTGTTCCCTTTTGCTTCTTCTGCTCAATTGTCAAAACCTGACCCGTCCCTGCTTTCCCCCAAATCCCCCCAGTCCCCAAGTCCAAATAATTGCCAAGTCCACATGGCTTATCTATAGAAACCTATATTAGCCAATCTATGTAACACACTTAGTTTTTCATCCACCTTGTGACCCCATCTGAGTCACCACCACAGAGACCTTAGACTACTGCTTCCTTTCTGTCCCCACCCCTAACAGCTGCTGGTGTGGTCTTGCTAAAACAGTACTCAGAGCATTAACGCTTTTCAGGTCAGATGGAAATTGCACCACTTAACAAATTAAGAAGCCACTGGAAGACAAAGAGTTAAGGTTATATGATGCCAGAGAAAAAGTCAAAAGCAGGAGGGGGTGGGTGTTGGAGAGATGGCCCTGACTGCTCTTCCAGAGGTCCTGAGTTCAAATCCTAGCAACCACATGGTGGCCCACAACCATTCATAATGAGATCTGATGCCCTCTTCTGGTATGCTTTAAGAAAAAGCTACAGTGTACTCATATACATAAAATAATAAATAATTCTTTAAAAACAAAAAAGCTGGGCAGTGGTGGCACTCCCCTTTAATCCCAGCACTCTGGGAGGCAGAGGCAGGTGGATTTCTGAGTTTGAGGCCAGCCTGGTCTACAGAGTGAGTTCCAGGACAGTCAGGGCTACATAGAGAAACCTTGTCTTGAAAAACCAAAAAATTATAAATTAAAAAAAAAAGTAAGAAAAAGTCAAAAGCCCTGAGGCCAAGCTTGGGAGACCCCATATGCACAGAGCAAAAACTGAAGAGAATAAAAAGATCAGATGGAGAGTTTAGAATTAACTAGGTTTAGAATTAATAGATGCACATTTTTCTGATGTAAAGAAATGGCTCAGCAAGAGGCTGGAGAGACAGCTCCTCAGTTAAGAGCATTAGCTATACTTTCAGAGGACCCAGGCTCAAATGCCAGCACTCAAGGCCCAGCCCACAACTGCCCGTAACTGCAAGTAATCTGACCCTAGCTTCTGGCCTCTGTGAACATAGTACAGGCACATGGCACACAGACACACGCAGAGAAAACACCATACACATAAAGAAAGAAATTCAAGAATGAAAATCAAACACAACTTAAGACCATTTTAGGCCAGGTGTGTAGTGCCACATCCCTTTAATCCCAGCACTTGGGAGGCAGAGGCAGGGCGAGCTCTGTGTTTGTAGACAGCCTGGTCCAGCAAGTTCCCAAGACATCCAGAGCTACACAGAGAAATCCTGTCTCAAATGTGTGTGTGTGTGTGTGTGTGTGTGTGTGTGTGTGTGTGTGTGTGTGTGTGTGTGAGGGGGGGGAGGGAAGAAAAAACAGAAATGGTTTGTCAGTCATCCAGAGCTAGTTAACATACAGCATACACAAAGGGCTCCCTCGGAGCCTTTTCCCATGCTGATGACAGTGGGGGATAGCTACAAATACATTCACATAAAATAATAATAAATACGTAGGTTTTGTGTGTTTTGTTTTGTTTTTTGAGACAGGGTTTCTCTGTGTAGCCCTGGCTGTTCTGGAACTCACTGTGTAGACCAGGCTGGCCTCAAAGCATAGAGATCCACCTCCCTCTGTCTGCCAAGTGCTGGGATAAAAGGTGTGTGCTACTATTGCCTGAGTAATAAAATCATAAATATATATTTAAAAGTAAAAGGCTCGCCGGGCGGTGGTGGCACACGCCTGTAATCCCAGCACTCTGGGAGGCAGAGGCAGGCGGATTTCTGAGTTCGAGGCCAGCCTGGTCTACAGAGTGAGCTCCAGGACAGCCAGGGCTATACAGAGAAACCCTGTCTCAAAAAAAAAAAAAAAACAAAAATCCAAAAAACAAACAAACAAAAAAAGAAACAAAAACAAAAACAAAAAAAAAGTAAAAGGCTCAAAATTAAGCTGAGTGTAGTGGCTCATGCTTGTGATCCTGGTATTTGGCAGAATAAAGTAGGCAACCTATCCCAAGTTTACAGTCAGCATGGGCTACACAGTGAATCCAAGTGGTATAAGATATATAGTGAGATGGGGCTGGAGAGATGGCTCAGTGGTTAAGAGCGCTGACTGCTCTTCCAGAGGTCCTGAGTTCAAATCCCAGCAACCGCATGGTGGCTCACAACCATCTATAATGAGATCTGATGTCCTCTTCTGGAGTGTCTGAGGACAGCTACAGTGTACTCACATATAATAAATAAATAAATAAATCTTTAAAAAAGATATAGCCGGGTGGCGGCGGCGGATGCCTGTAATCCCAGCACTTGGGAGGCAGAGGCAGGTGGATTTCTGAGTTGGAGGCCAGCCTGGTCTAGAGAGTGAGTTCCAGGACAGCCAGGGCTACACAGAGAAACCCTGTCTCAAAAACAAAACAAACAAGAAAAAAAAAGATATATAGTGAGAACCTGCCTCAAAAAGCAGGGATGGGGTGGGATAGGAGGGTGGGGTTGAAAAATAAAAGAAACTTTAAAATTAACCTGACAAACATAAATAGAAAAGCCCAGCAGCAATATGAGCCTTACAAAGAGCATCAGCCAAGTGTACTAGTAGCCCATACCTATAATGCTGGGACTTGGAGGGTAGAGAAGTAAGGACTGTATGAGACCAAGAGAGGGGGCAGGGAGAAGAGAGGAGACAAAGAAGGCCCAAGAGAGGAGAGAGAGAGAGAGAGGAGGCAGGGAGGAGAGGAAAACAAGTATACTATCAAAGGCTAAAAGGAGTTAACAGGAAAAGAGAAACAACCTACTAAATACTGTTAAACAATAGGAAAATTGAAAACACGTTTAAAAATAGGCAAAGGATTTCTGCAAACACAAACCTGTCTAGTGGCAAAACCTGACATGGCAAAACCAAAACGAGGCTATAAATAGTCTTTACATAACCCACTTTGGATGAATGTGCACACATTTCCTGCAGACACAGCCAAGCATTTCAGTACGGGCTTCTGGCCCAGACCCTATTTGTGGTATTACATAATATATATGATACATTGCCAGGCAGTGGTGGCGCAGGCCTTTAATCCCAGAACTTGGGAGGCAGAGGCAGGTGGATTCGAGCCTGGTCTACAGAGTGAGTTTCAGGACAGCCAGGTCTACACAGAGAAACCCTGTCTCAAAAAACCATATAGATATATGTGAATGATACATACTACATCTTTATCATAAAGTTGTCAAACTTGCCAAACCTTAAACTAATATAGAAATCCAGAATTCTAATGTTTTCCCCTGAAACTGCATGAAATTATTTTAAGGTTCACAAGAACAAATTCATGTTTAAGAATAGCTAAGAAAAAGAACATCAAGAGGACTACAGAGGCTTTTTTCCACTTTGGATGAATGTGCACACATTTCCTGCAGACACAGCCAAGCATTTCAGTACGGGCTTCTGGCCCAGACCCTATTTGTGGTATTACATAATATATATGATACATTGCCAGGCAGTGGTGGCGCAGACCTTTAATCCCAGAACTTGGGAGGCAGAGGCAGGTGGATTCGAGCCTGGTCTACAGAGTGAGTTTCAGGACAGCCAGGTCTACACAGAGAAACCCTGTCTCAAAAAACCATATAGATATATGTGAATGATACATACTACATCTTTATCATAAAGTTGTCAAACTTGCCAAACCTTAAACTAATATAGAAATCCAGAATTCTAATGTTTTCCCCTGAAACTGCATGAAATTATTTTAAGGTTCACAAGAACAAATTCATGTTTAAGAATAGCTAAGAAAAAGAACATCAAGAGGACTACAGAGGCTTTTTTCAAAATTAAAACTGACCACAAACAAAATCCCTGGCATTAAACATAACGGTGTTAGCCCTATGTAGGAGTACACGCCTTGAATCCCAGCACTTGGGAAGAAGAGGCTAGTGGACCTCTGTGAGCTTCCAGCTAGTCAGGGCTACGTAGTCAGACCCATCCGAAAAAAAGGGTGTTTACATATATAGTTACACACACACACACACACACACACACACACACACACCGCTAGAGAGACAGCTCAGTGATTAAGACCACTAGCTTCTTCCAGAGGTCCTGGGTTCTATTTCCAGAGCCTACACAGTGGCTCACAATCCTTGTAATTCCACTTCTGAGCGGTCCAATGCCTTCTTCTGGCCTCCAAGGACACCAGGCATGTACATGGTATGTACACACACACACACACACACACACACACACACACACACACACACACACACACTCCCAAGGGTGCCATAAGAAAGTATCAAATTTTTTGGAGCTAGCGTTACAGGCGGTCCTGAGCTGCTGGATTTTTGGTGCTGGGAGCCCAACTCCCATCCTCTGAAAGAGCAGTATGAGTTCTTAACTGCAGAGACATCTTTCCAGCTCATACTTTTTCCTTCTTTCTAAAATATATTTATTTATTTCTATGTTCATGAGTGCTTTTATCTGCATGCACGCTGTACACTGTGCATGCCTGGCACCTATGGAGGCTAGAAGGCCCCAGAGTGCCTGGAACTTGAGTTAAAGACACTTTTAAGCTATCATATGCTGGCTGGGCCCTGGATGCAGGTTTCTGCAAGAGCAGCAAGTCCTCTTCCAGAGCCATCATCCAGCCCCAGTCCTATAGTAAGTATTTTTTTGAGACAGGGCCTCACTAAGCTGCTTAGGTTGATCATGAACCCACTGTAACAACTTAACCTTGTTATCTCTGCCTCAGTCTCTCAAGTAGCTAACACTACAGCTAAGTATCTGAATTGCTTTTTCTGTGTCAGGGAAGAACGAGGGAGAGAGTTTCTGACTATGTAGCCTAGGCTGGCCTTGACCTCAAAGTAATCCTTCTGTCTCTGCCTGATTGTGGTGGCTTACAGTAATCCTCCGGTCTCTGCTTCTTGATTTCTAGGATCACAGACATGTGGTCCTATACCCAGCTGGTTTTGGTGAGCTTTGTAGAGGATAATCCTCAGGGACTTCTGCACACTACTGCGGTACAAGCATTCTTATACTATTAAGTTACATCCCCAGCCCAAGAATTTTTTTTTTCTTTTTGGTTTTTCAAAGGTTTCTCTGTGTAGGCCAGACTGGCCTCAGGAGGCAGAGGCAGGAGTTTGAGGCCAACCTGGTCTACAGAGTGAGTTCCAAGACAGCCAAGGCTATACAGAGAAACTCTGGCTAAAAAAAAAAAAAAAAAAAAAAAAAAAAAAAAAAAAAAAAAAGGGCTGGAGAGATGACTCAGTGGTTAAGAGCACCAACTGCTCTTCCAAAGGTCCTGAGTTCAATCCCCAGCAACTATATGGTGGCTCCCAGCCATCTGTAATGAGATCTGACGCCCTCTTCTGGTGTGTCTGAAGACAGCTACAGTGTACTTACATATAACAATAAATAAATCTTAAAAAAAAAAAAACCAAAAAACCAAAAACAAAAACAGAGAGATAGACAGACAAGGAAACTATTAGTAGCTATACTAATACAAAGAAAATTATCACAAATGTCCAAATTGATTCAAGGTCCTGGCTTGATAAACTACCAAGTATAGAGGTGAAACGCGCTTCTCAGAGAGACCTGACCTTCCACTTGGTCACAACCTGCATGTTGCTTTCAGAGCTATGAGAATGATCTCAAGGGGCTGGAGAGATGGCTCAACTGTTATGAGCTACTGGGCTCCTAACAGAGGACCTCAGTTCGATTCCTCACACCCACACTGCAGCCCACAGCTATGTGTAACTCCAGCCCCAAGAGCTCGAATGTTTTTCTGTCCTCCCTGGGCACCAGGCACGCACATGGTGCACATATTCACATGCAGGCCAAACACCTATACTATACACAGAAAAGAAATAAGAAAAGCAATATGATCTCAAGAATGGCATTAACCATGTTATACTACAAGGTCCATATACTAGACCCTTATTAAGAGTATATCGTGGGGGCTGCAGAGAAATGGCTCAGCAGTTGTTATTCTTCCAAAGGACTTGGGTTCAATTCCCAGCAACCACATGGCGGCTCACAACTGTTTGTAATTCCAGTTCCAGGGCATCCGACACCCTCACTCAGACACATGTACATGCAGAAGACCAATGTACATAAAATAAAAATAGTTTCAAAAAGTTTTATAAAAAGAGTATAACATGAAGATCATAAGCCAGTTGTATATAAATATGAATATACTCTCATGTCTCTACATATGACTAAATTTGTTTGTAAATAGTAAAGGACCTGCAAGGTTATTTAGCAAACTGATCACTCAAGCAGAATGTGTGTGTGTGTGTGTGTGTGTATGTGTGTGTGTATGATGTGTATAAAGTTAAGCATAGTATTCCCTAGAGTCTGTAGTATTTTTGTGTTGTTTTGTTTTCTGAGACAGGGTTTCTCTGTGTAGCCCTGGCTGTCCTGGAACTCACTCTGTAGACCAGGCTGGCCTTGAACTCAGAAATCCACCTGCCTCTGCCTCCCAGAGTGCACTCATACACACTCATACAGAGGCACACATATGAACACATATGTAAACAAGAAGAATACACTTAGAAGATTTTCATGAAACATTTTAGGGCTGGGGAGATGGCTCAGTGGAAAAGTGCAAGGCTCTGGCTTCCATTCCCAGGACTGAAAAAAAATCCCAGAAAATAACATTTTTATGAAAGGAAACACTAAAGCTTTCATAACCTGAATGTGTTGGTTTACACCTGTAATCTTAGAGCCTAGAAGGCCAAGGCAGCCTAAGCTACACAGTTGGAGCCTGGCGAGAAACAAAGGAAAGGAATACCCACAAGACCTCACAGAGAGCCAGGGAGATGGACCAATGGGCAGAGGTGCCTGCTACCAAGTCTGGTGACCTGGTTCTACCTGCAGAACCCACATGGAGGAAGGACAGCATCCTACAAGTTGTCCTCTGTGTGCCATAAATATGGCTCAGTAGGTTGATGAGCTAAACTCTATCCCCAAGACTCCCATGATAGAAGGAAGGACTGACTTCTGAAAGTTGTCCTCTGACTTACACATGCACTCTTTGGTATGTCTGTGGACACACACAGACATATACACACATATACAAAATAACTACAGTATAATACAAGTTTCAGGCAACTCATTTGTGTGTGTCCTCTAATGGCTTCAGGGAGCTGTTTCTTTCTCAATTTTGCTTGCTAGTCCTTTTAAAGATGTTTGTAAATGAAGGGATCAGAGTAAGAAAATAAAAAAAAAATCCAGAAACACAACATGCTTGCCCTGGCACCCGGCAACTAAGAGGGCAGATTTGGAAATAGTGGGGGAAGAATGCATTCATCAGTAACTGGAGAGTTCATTTAAAAAATTATTTTATGACAGGTTTATCTGCACACATGCTTGCAATACTTGTGGAGGCCAGAAGACAGCGTCAGGATCCCCGGGGACAAGAGTTCCAGACTGTTTGGAATTGCCATGTGGCTGCTGAGAACTGAAGTCAGGTTCTACAGAAGGGGAGCCAGGCCTCCCAGCTGCTGAGCCATCTCTCCAGCCTATGAAAAAGCATTTTTATAGATAAGTTTGCAGTTATGAAGGCTGCCACTTAAGCATGCGGGCCTGGGCGTGGGTCCCTAGGAATCTCCAGAACCCCCATGAAAGGCGGCGGCGGAGGCCCAGGAGTGTGTGCAGAGAAGCCCAGCTCTGAGGGAGTAGGGTAGGAACAGCCACGGGCTTGCTGACCAGCCAGGCTAGTCAAATGGGGGTTCTGGGGTGAGAAACTACCTCCAAAAATAAGGTAGACACCAAGGCATGGTGGCACACGCCTTTTATCCCAGCATTTGGGAGGCAGAGGCAGGAGGATCTCTGTGAGTTCCAAGCCAGCCTGGTCTACAGAGTAAGTTCCAGGACAGCCAGGGTTACAGAGAAACCCTGCCTTAAAAGAACAAACCAATCAACCACACACACACACATACAAAAAAGGTGGGAGGGGTGATTGAGAATCTCAAGGTTAACTCCAGGCTCCTCACAGGTACCCACACACAGGCACCCATAAACATAAACACACAGAAAAGAAATGTGTTTCTGTGAAAGACACAGGTATCGTTGACTCTGTGCTCCATTGGCACTCTCGGCTCTTCCCCAGCTGGGTTAGCCTCGTGCCCTACTATCTTAACTCTTTCTTCCTCTATTTCCTCCTGCATTCCTCTCTTTATCCTTCTCTTCTCCCCTCTTTTTCAAAGTTGCCAAGCATTTTTGTTTCATTATTTATTTTTTTTCTGTTTTGACAGGGTTTTTGTGTGTAGTCCTAGCTGTCCTGGAACTCCCTCTGTAGACCAAGCTGCTGGCTTTGAGATCTGCCTGCCTCTGCCTCCCAAATGCTGGGATTAAAGGCATGCACCACTCTAGCTCCGTACGATTATCTGGACAATTAACTATATTCATTAAATGCCCAGGTATTCCATTCAGCTACATGATATGAATAAAAAGCCTCGGTCATCCCAAATAGGTGCAAAAGTTCTCTAAGGGTGCGAACTGTACAGCTCCAACATATTTTATTACAAAAATGAACCAAAACCTTGCTGAGTTGGCAAGACATTTTAGTGGTTCTTTAAGGCACTTGCTCCCAAGCCTGACGACCTGAGTGCGATCCCCAGGATTTATGTGACAGGAAGAAGTGACTTCCACAAGCTGTTCTCTGACCTCTCCATGTGTCATGGCACACATGTTCATGTGTACTCACATGAACACACACACACAAAACAAAATTGATTTAAAAAACCTTGCTGGGTGTGTCGTATTCCCAGTTATGAGTAAGGGGAAGAACTGTTACATTTTACGTCAGTCTAGGAAATGTACTAAGACCTATCTTAAAATAAAGAGGTATAGTTCAGTGGTATAACACTTGCCTAGCAAACATGGCCTTGTAGTCAATTCTTAGAACCAAAACAAAACCAACTAATAACCCAGCCAAGCATGGTGGGTATGTTTTCCTAGCACTTGGGAGGCATAGACAGAAGGCATCATTGTAACTTTGATGCCAGCAAGATTTACATGGCAAGTTCCCAGCTACCCAGGGCTATAAACCACAACTATTTTTTAAAAAAAGCCAAACCCCAAAACAAATTCAAATCCATAAAATGTTAAAGAATATAGTGTGTGGTGCTGGAAAGATGGCTCAAAGAAACTGGTTGTTCTTCAAGAAGACCAGGGTTTGATTCCTAGAACCCAGAAGGTGGCTCACAGGCATCTGGAATTCCAGTTCGGGAGAGCCTATGTCCTCTTGTGGCTTCCTTGGGCACCAAGCATGCATGAAGCACACAAACATACATGCAAGTGAAACACCCTTTATGTTAAAAAACAAAAAACCAAGCCGGGCGGTGGTGGCGCACGCCTGCAATCCCAGCACTCTGGGAGGCAGAGGCAGGCGGATATCTGAGTTCGAGGCCAGCCTGGTCTACAGAGTGAGTTCCAGGACAGCCAGGGCTATACAGAGAAACCCTGTCTCGAAAAACAAAACAAAACAAAACAAAAAAAACCAACCAAACAAACAAACAAAAAACCAACCAACCAACTAAAACACCACCACCACCACCACCACCAAAAATCTCCCAGTTGCATCACAAGAGAGCAGACTGAACACCCTGCGCCTATAGCCCTCAACCAGAAGACAGCAGCTTCTCAGCCACATCTGCTTTATCTTACCCCTTCTACATGGAAACACATTTTTGTAAAATTCCTTGGAACTCTACCTATTCATGTGTAAATGGGTTTTCCCCAAGAACACAGATATTTTCCTCCAGTAACCTGGAAACCATTACCACACCGCTATGCTTTTAAATTAATTACCAACACGATAATATAGGCTGAATATTCCTAATATACATTTTTAAGCCCCAAACTTGCATTATTTTGTAGTTTTGTTTTGAGACAGGGTTGCTTTTCTAGCTCAGGCTAGCCTTGAACTTGAGTTTAAAGCATATGGGTACTATATGCTTTAATAGCTATAATAAAACTTTTGCGGCCAGTACTGAAGATTGAACCCAGGTCTTCTGACATCATTTAAAAAAAAAATTGTGTCCCCGTGGCCTACCCAGGGTGGAAGGTATAGAACTATCATCCTATGGGAAAAGCTGGATCTCCAAGCGGTTCCTTTAAGGCACTGGGTACTCACTGTCCTCTGAGGGCCGAATGTCTACACGCAACTGCAGATAAGGTTTGGAGGCAGTAGCGAAAGCTGTGCTGAGGTCCCAATCAGAAAGGAGGGAGAGGAAAGCTTCCTGTCCTAGCCGGTCTCGAGCCAGGTAGCTGATGCCAAAGTTCTTCTTCCTGGACAAAGGATATAAGGGAGCTCTTGGGGTCCCCAGTTCCCCAGCAGCTTCAAGATCAGTTTTACAAAACAAGGAAGGCAATGTGAAAGGTACTGAAAACAACTTCCTTCTATTTGCTGGGAACTATGCTAAGGATTATGGGTATCCTGAGGTTAGGTCATTTAGATCCACTTTGTTACACAAACACAGAAACAGATACACACCTGCTTATATGTGGAGGGCACACTGAAAACTGGTAGAATGTTGGTCCCCTCTGGGGATGGTAACAGTGTAGTTGATTGAGGGATAGAAGTGGAAGAAAGCAGCCTTCTTACTACATAAAAAAAAAGCAGTCTGTATGGTTGTTATTTCTTTTACAACAAGATGTAAACGCACAAATGTTCAACCGCAAGTACAAGGTTATTCAGATACACTTGTGCAACTCTGGAAAGAGATATTTTGCTTGATGATCGCTGTAAACCAAGGATCATCCTAAATACCCATCAATTTCATACAATTTAAATTTCTCACCACAGTCATTTATTCCTCCAGAGCAGCCCCCCCACAAGATAACCAACCCATCTGCCTTGAAGGGAAATCAACTCTCAGTTATCAGACTGGCAAATGAAGGAGGTTTTGAACCACTCAAGGAGGACAGGAAGAAAACAAGAGATTGTATCATTTTCTTTTTTCCTTTTGAGGAAGTTTCATTATATTGCCTAGAGTGGCCTAGACTTCCTGCCCCAGCCTCTAAAGTGCTGATATCACCTAGCTCAGTGAGACAAATGTTTTCTTTTATTTTGTTTATTTGTGGTTTTTTTTTTTTTTGAGTGGTCTCTCTGTATAGCCCTGTCAGTCTTGGAACTCATGACGTAGACCAGGCTGGCCTTGAACTGTCAAAAGATTTGTGTGCCTCTGCCTCCAGAGTCCTCAGACTAAAAGTGTGGACCACCATATCCAGCAAAACACTTTCTGTGCTGCTGCTGAAGCTCTATTGGTAAAACCTGTCTGGAGTGCCATTTTGAAAACATTCCTTGAAGAGTTTTGTTTATCTGTTTTCAAGATAGGGTTTCTCTGTGTAGCCTTGGCTGTCCTAAAACTCGCTCCGTAGACCAGATTGGCCTTGAACTCACAGAGATCCACTTATCTCCACCTCCGGAGTGCTGGGATTAAAGATGAGCACCACCAAGACCCAGCTATTCCTTGAAAGTTTTTAAGTACACACCTTGGAGCCCAGAAATACTTACTGCTACTTTTTCTTAGGACTTTCCCCACTGATTCCAAGCAAGATACACATGTTCACTGTGGGATTATTTGGGGAAAAAAAAGCCAAACAACAAAACCAAACCACAGAAGCCTGACAGTGGCTTTAAAGATGAGAGGCCTGCTTCTTCTTCCCACTCACCCATTCAAGTCAAAGGCCCGGATGAGGATGTGCTGCAACACGTCCAGCGAGGTGATCTGAGGATCCACGGCAAAGGAGCGAAACTCGGGGGACAAGAAGCTCTCACATTTCTGCGGAAAGAAGACGGGGGCAGGTCATGAGGGGGGGGTACGACACTGTGTGGAAAGAGTTGGTAGGGTAAAGAGTGGTAAAAAGCAGGAGTCGAACATAGGGCGGGGGACCAGGTTTTGGTGAGGTGTTCTTGGTTTTTGTTCTGGATGAGGGAGAAGTCACAGAAAAGTTTCTGGGCAGAGAAAGGATGATATGTCCTTAGAATTTGACAGGGTCCATGTGTGCTCTGCAAAAGCAGGCGGGCAGGAAGGAAAGCTACTGCAGTAGTCCAGGACATGGTTGCCAGAATCAAGTGTTGAGCCTGACCAAGATAAAATCAGCCCCCTGTACTGCAATCAGTCTAGTCAATTCCCTGTAATACTGTTCTTCAAATCTTTTTTCTTTTTCTTTTTCATTTTGTTGTTTTGCTTTTTAAGACAGGGTCTCTCTGTGTAGCTCTGGCTGTCCTGGAACTCACTCTGTGGACCAGGCTGGCCTTGAACTCAGAAATCCGCCTGCCTCTGCCTCCCAGAGTGCTGAGATTACAGGTATGCACCACCACCCCACCGCCTCAAATGTTTTTTTCAAGAGCAAAACTAGGGTCTGGAACTAGCCCTCCCTCCACTCAGATTTATCTTGAAGTTTGTGCTCTACTGCTATCAAACTGTTGAGAGTTACTCTGAGTATATCCTTTCTCCAGACTTTTGTGTATGCTGATCTCTCTCGGTCTGAACAGCCTTACTACTTTGCCTGGCTCACTAACCCCTTTGCCTTGGAGTGACAACACACCAAAGTGATCTCCGACACTCCAGTCTGAGCCATCGGTCCCTGCCTCCTGCTGGTATCACAACAGGTTCCTTCCTCAGAGTATGTATGCATTACAAGCTGTCCCAAGTACCCTTCTCCCTTCTAATTGTCTATCACTTTTGCCCCCCCCCCCACTTCCTTCTCCAACAATATGTGAACCTACAGGTACATACCATACTCATCTAGGTGTTCCCGCTACCTAGAACTCTTCTCCCATCCTAAATGCACATACTAACACTTTGTTATGACTATTATTCAGGTCTCTGTGACTTGAATCCTCTTTGGGGGGGGGGAGGTTCCTATAACAGCTCTGGGTAAAGTAACTCCCTACATCCTAACCTTTCCTATCACTTGATATCTCCTGATAGTCACCAAGATTCAGACCATCTATGCCATTTAATTGTTTTTGTCCCCCTACCACAAGCACGTGGGCTCAGGGGTGGGACACAGACGAAAGTGAACTCTCAACAGCTATTTGTCAACTGACTTTAGGACTTTAGGACAGCGACAGCACCTCCTTCATTCCTCTGGACTCCAGAGCCCCCTCCTGTAACCCTACAACCCACCTCTCTACCCGTAGGCTCCACCCACCCACTCCATTGGCCCTTCTCCTCTACAGTTCCACACCCAACCACAAGTCCCCAAGACCCACGCCTTCATTCTCTCAATTCCGCTCTCCAGCCTCGCCCCCAGTCTCCAAGTCACGCCCCAGATTTCAGATGTGACGCTCTACCCTATGACAGCTCCGGTCTTTTGGTCCACTGGGTGCCCAGGCAGCCTAGCCTCACCTTGACTCGGACCCGCACCACCTCACGCTCCTCCTCCTCAACCGCCGCGGCCGCCTGGGCACCTCCGACGGGCGAGGGCGCTGCCGAGCACGCCGAGTCCGAGGCCGCGGAGGTTGTTGCCATCCCGCCGCTGTCGTCTCCGTCCAGGTGACAACTGAAAGTTGCCCCTACCCTAGCGTACACCCTACAGTGCGGCCGCCCGCGGCCCCACCTTGCACCAGAGCGCAGGCGCAGAGGTTGCTATACGACCCTGCCCCTCCCACCTGGCTTGGGCTGGAGGTCGCCTCTGAGCATGCGCTTAGAGTGCTCTTGCCGGGAACCCCGCCTCCCAGAGTGGAGAATTTTGTTATTTTACTGCCTATGTACAAGGGCCTGTCTAGGTCCCTCCTGTCCTGGTCCGTGGTGCGGTTGTTCTGGCAGTGTACTTCCAGATTCATGAACCGCCGCGTTAAACGGACGAGCTCCAGAAAGACAAGAGGGCGGCGAGGAGGCCACTGCGTGCTGACATCAACGTTCCAGAACCCGCTCTGAGTTGCCACGTGCCTCTGGTGACAGATGATGTCATCGGTTTCAAATACTTCCCTTCGAATTAATACCCTGAAGGGAGAAAAATATTTTTCTAAACATTTTTTATTTAGTTTTTCCTTCTTTCCTTTCTTTCTAAACAGAATCTCACTAATTTCCCTAACTTGATTTGAACTTAAGGTTTTTTTTGTTTGTTTGTTTTTGCTTTTTTTTTAACCTCAGACTTTCAAGAATTTACAGATGTGTACCACCTTCCCCATACCCATCTCCCAGACTCTTAATAAGTAAACTATACTTACATTCAAGGAACTTTACATAAAGTTTTACACACTTCTAAACTCTTGTTTATACTTCATTAAGTAATTTACCAAAAAACAAACATTATACGCCTTCTTGAGGTCCTACTTTTCTCCAAAACTTTTTTCCAGGTGTTTTTTTTTTTTCCAGGCTGTCCTGATCCTTCAGACTCTGTCTCGAAAGTGCTAGCCCTATATTGTCTTGTTTTACTTAATCCTTCAGTTTGTTGACGTCAGCCCTGTTATAAGCTCTGTTTGTCAGGGTTTACCTCATTGATAGAGCATATGTCTACTATACAGGAGGCCCACAGCACTTCAATCACAACAAGAATACGTGTTTGTTAAATATGGGTTAGATGGTTGAACATGGGCTTTTTCTTTGTCTTTTGTTCAAGACAGGGTTTCTCTAGCACTGGTTGTCCTGGAATTCACTCTGAAGACCAAGGTGGCTTTAAACTCACAGCTATCCTACGGTCTCTGTCTCCTGAGTGCTGAGATTAAAGGTGTGTGGCCACCCCAGCCCAGTATCTTAGGCTCTTTTGAGAAAATAAATGAGATAGGTTTTCACTATGTAGCCCTGGCCCACCTGAGACTCTCCATGTAGACCAAACTGGCCTGCAACTCCAGAGTGCTAAGATTAAAGGTGTACATCACCACAGCCAGCAGAGAAGTTAACATTTTTTATTACATTTTATTATATGTATGCATGTGCCGCAGTGTACATCTGACAGATAGTGAGAGGACAACATTCAGAAGTCAGTTCTCTCCTTCCTTCCCGTCAGCACTGTGCATCCAACTCAGGTCTCCAGGCAAGGCCACAAATACTTTCCCATGGAGATATGTCATAAACCCATCCGTCTGTCTGCTATCTATCTATCTATCTATCTATCTATCTATCTGAGATGGTCTCAAGTAGCCCATACTGGCCTTGAACTTGCTATATAGCTGCAGAAAACCCTGAGCTTCTGACCCTGATGTGGCAGGATTACATGTTGTGCCACCACGCCCGGTTTCATGAGTTTGCTGGTGTGCTGGAGATGAGAGGAAGAGCTTGGGGCAGGCCAGCAATCACTCTATCAGTCACTCTGGGATATTAAAAGCTAGTGGGGATATAATATCCCCAGTAGCTTTTCTTCGACAAGTTTGCATTCGGTTTGGCATATTTTAGAATATATATATATATATATATATATTGGTCTGGGCATTATACATTAAAAAATATCTTTCACTCTTTGGAAACTATAAATAACAGGGACTTTTCTTTGAAAGCCAGCTAGGGTTGTTAGTATGTCTTTCCTATTCTACATGTATTACTTGATTATTTTCTGCTGGGAAAGGGTTGGACAGTCTGCGTTTCACATAAGTTATATTGAGTACAATAACCAACCCATTAGCGTTGAAGGCATCTGTGCACCTTTTGGACAGGGTCAAATGTCTCTGTGTTGAGCATAGACAGAAAGATACGGGAAGCAAGAAAATGAAAAAGGAGAGCCTTGCTCTTAATCTGGGGAGAACATTCCCTTTCGTTTGCCTATTCATGCTTCTATTTAGCAAATATAAAGTCACATGCTAGACAGACGTCATCTGTCAATTCATTTTATCTGCATTCAAAAATTAATGAGGTAGACTTTTTTTTGTTTTTTGTTTTTGTTTTTTTCGAGACAGGGTTTCTCTGTATAGCCCTGGCTGTCCTGGAACTCACTCTGTAGACCAGGCTGGCCTCGAACTCAGAAATCCGCCTGCCTCTGCCTCCCAAGTGCTGGGATTACAGGCATGCACCACCACCGCCCAGCTGAGGTAGACATTATTAATAGTACCATTGTACAGGTTCCTGTCCATTGAAAAGTATGCCAGCACTGTGGAGAGACAAGCTCAAGGCCAGAGGGTAAAGTAGCTCTGAGTAGGTAGAACAATGGGCAGAGATTGAGGCTGTGCCTAGTGTACAAGGCAGTGTAAAGTCAGCAGGCCTAGGGCAAGGGATGGAGAAATAGCATATGAAATGAGTCGATCGAGGTAAGATGATGCTGGACTTGGGTCTTAACATTTGGCCAGATATTTCCTGACTGCCGGTGGCATTCCTGTTGCTGCCATGCAGGCTGACTCTTAGAATGTGTATATTAAAACTGTTCCCTTGGGCTGGAGAGATGGCTCAGCGGGTAAGAGCACTGACTGTTCTTCCAAAGGTCATGAGTTCAAATCCCAGCACCCATATGGTGGATCACAACCATCCGTAAAGAGATCTGACGCCCTCTTCTGGTGTCAGAAGACAGCTACAGTGTACTTACTTACATATAATATAATAAACCTTTAAAAAAAAACTGTTTCCTTGCTGGGCAGTGATGGTGCACACTTATAATCCCAGCACTTGGGAGACAGAGGCAGATGGATTTCTGAGTTCGAGGACAGCCTGGTCTACAGAGTGAATTCCAGGACAGCCAGGACTACACAGAGAAACCCTGTCTCGAAAAAAAAAAACAAAAAACAAAAAACAAAAAAAAACCAATAAATAAATAAAACAAAACCAAAAACAACAACAAAAAACCTTTTCCTTGCTTGAAACACCAAAGACATTTCTCCAAAACTACACGGAAAGTGTTAAGGAAGCCAGGATTTGCACTGAAGTCCAGCTTTACACACACAGACAGGGCATAACAAAGCTCTGTGGGGGCAGTGATGAGCCTGCGTAGATGTGAGTGACAGACTGGAAACAGTGATGAGGACTTGTGGGCTGGGGGTGGGGTAAGTTGATGGTGGAGAATCTTTGCAGTAAATAAAGGACATTGAGGAGTAAGGGAAAGGGTTAATGATGGAGCCTATGGGACAAATCTGTAGGGGGTCTGTAGTTGGTTTTTAGGGATCTGTAAGTGACTGATGAGATGCTGTCAGGTAGCAGGTGCTGTTGTTACCTGTAGAGTGGTCTGCAGACACTGTGGTGCTGGTCTTGTAAGATTGGTGCTGGAATATCGTGTTGTGTGAGATCAGGGAAATAATGGTGTAGCCGAGTCAATTATGATGGATTATCTGTGTGGGGGGATGGGGGAATGTCAAGGCCTGTGGAATGAGAGGTTTGAGGGTTCATGATGGGTGAGCCTTCTGAATGAGTGATTAGGGGCCAGGAAGCCAAATGATTCTGGAAAAGCTCTGTGAGGTGGATGGTGGGTAGTCTGTGAATTACATAGTTTGTAATGGGGCCCATGCAGGAAATGATAAGGTCTACGAGGGAGTGGTGTCTGCAGGGCTTGAGACTGGGGATCTCTAGGCTATGTGGTGGGGACTTTTACCGGGAGTAGTGGGTGTTTCTGTGGCTCTATGTAGTAGTGCTGTGGGATATATGGGATGAATAGGGTAATACTGCTCTAAAAAATTTCATGTGGAAGTTCTAATTCCCAGTAACTTAGAGTGTGATTATATTTGGAGGTAGGGTCTTTAAAAAGGTGATTAAGGTAAAATGAAGCAGACAAGTTAAGCTGTGATGAAACTCTGCCTGGTGCCCTGAGAAGAAGCAATTAGGGGCCTGGAGAGATGGCTCAGTAGTTAAGAGCACTGACTGCTCTTCCAGAAGTCCTGAGTTCAAATCCCAGCAACCACATGGTGGCCCACAACCATCTGTAATGGGATCTGGCACCTTCTTCTGGTGTGTCTGAAGACAGCTATGGTGTACTTATAATAATAAATCTTAAAAAAAAAAAAGAAGGAAGACACAGTGAGATAGAGCCACCTGCTAGCCAAGCCAAGGAGAGGTGACTCATGACAAAGCAAACCTGACCGTGAACGTTCAGCCTCCAGAGTTGAGTTAACAAATGGCCTCTGTTAATGGAGGACTCTTGTGTCCCAGCCCCCCCCCCCCCTTTTTCCAATTGGTTTTGTGAGACGTGTCCTCCTCTTTTTACTTTTTTGAGACAGGGTCTCACCAACCCATCAAGGCTGGCGTGGAGCTTGAATTCTCTTACCTTGGCCTATCAAGTTGCTTTATACCACCAGACCCAGGGAATTTCTGTTGACTTAACCACCTGGCAGTCAGACACAACACCTGTGACCCCGGTAGTTGAGATCTGAGATCTGGAGTTCAAGCCGGGCAGTGGTGGCACATGCCTGTAATCCCAGCACTTGGGAGGCAGAGGCAGGCGGATTTCTGAGTTCGAGGCCAGCCTGGTCTACAAAGTGAGTTCCAGGACAGCCAGAGAAACCCTGGTTACACAGAGAAACCCTGTCTTGGAAAAAAAAACACACAAAAAAAAGACAGAAAAAACAAAACAAACAAACAAAAAAACCCAAGAGATCCGGAGTTCAAGGTCAGCCTCCATTATATGAGCAACTGCCTACACCATCATTCACAGCATCTTGATGTATGGTACACTGTTAGTACAGACTTGCTATTGAGTAGGATGATGCTACTAATAGAGACATCTAAAGATGTGGGGGCAATTTTAATATCTGAGTAGAGGAAGAGATTACAGGTATGTGCTTTAAAAAGCCTTGATTTTTTTTTAATAGTGTCAACATTGTCTCCCAATTGTTGAAGCCTAATCTTCAGTGTGACGATATTAGGAGGTGGATATAGGATTCAGCAGCCACATAAGAGACCAGAGTTCTAAACCTTCAACTATGAGTAAGGACACAGTGGAAAAGTGGGCCTCCCCTAGATGCCCAGTCTGTTAGTATTAGCTTCTAGAACTGTGAAAGTTTCTGTTGTTTATAAGACATCCAGCTTACAGTATTTTGTTACAGGAGCCCAAGAGGACTACGACAACAGCTCTGTATGTTGGTATGGGGGTGGAGGGTGGCTCAGCCATCCAGAGCACTGGCTGCTCTTTCAAACCCAGGTTCGATTCCCAAGCACCCAGATGGCAGCTCACAACTGTCTCTAACTCTAGTTCCAGGGGATCCAATGCCCTCTTCTGACCTTAGTGGGCCCTGCATGTATGCGGTACACAAACATACATGCAAGCAAAATAACCACACACAGAAAATAAAATAATAATAATAATAATTTTAAAAGGAAAATAAAAAATAAAGACAGTAAAAACTATGGACACCACAGGTGCTTCTATTGAGATCTGACATGGAGACACACAGAAACTGGAAGGAACTCGAAGAACTTGATTGAATTTATTCCAATAAAGGTAGAACTTGTGAGTGATAAACTTGAACTTTTAGCCAAGATTCCTAAGAAATGCACTGAAAAATGTTGCGGACAGTGGCTCATGCCTGTAATCCCACCACACAAGAGGCTGAGGCAAGAGGGCGGCCATGACTTTTAGGCAAGCCTGGACTACAGCATGAGGAGCAGTCTGCAAAACAAAGGGAAAGACAGACACAAAAAGGAAGAAGAAAAGAAAAAGGAAAAGTGCTGAAATCTGGTTTTGCCTTGTTGCAATAGAAAAATATGAACAGGAACAGAGCAATCGAAAAAGAAGTGTTTGGGCGCTGGAGAGGTGGCTCAGCGGTTAAGAGCACTGACTGCTCTTCCAAAGAAAGTCTTGAGTTCAATTCCCAGCAACCACATGGTGGCTCAGAACCATCTGTAATGAGATCTGATGCCCTCTTCTGGTGTGTCTGAAGACAGCGACAGTGTACTTACATATAATAAATAAATAAATAAATAAATAATGAATAAATAAATAAATATTTTTTTTAAAAAGCATTGATTGCTCTTCCAGAGGTCCTGAGTTCAATTCCCAGCAACCACATGGTGGCTCACAACCATCTGTAAAGGGATTTGGCGCCCTCTGCTGGTGTGTCTGAAGACAGCGACTATGTACTGTGTATTTAAAATATATAAAATAAATCTTATATATACACACACACACACACATATATATATATATATACACACATATATACACATATGTATGTATATATATAAAGAAAAAAGTGTTTGGAGCAGGGCGTGGTGGTGGTGCACACCTCCAAGCCTAGCATTTGGGTAGTTTGAAGTCACCATGGTCTACAGAGTTCCAGGGCAGCCAGGAATACAGAGTACACAGAGAAACCCTGCCTTGAAAAATCTTTTTGAAAAAAGGGTGTGTGGGGGGACAGGATTTAGAACATTTTTAGCCTAACTTGTAATGCAAAAACCAAGAACATGTCTTAGAGGAAAGACCAAGGCTAGACAATCTATAAAAATCCATAAAAATCATTGCTGGGTATATTTCACTGATCTAAGCAGCTATCTTATCTGAATCCAGGAGCAGCGGTGGGATAACACCAGCAGACCACCAGCTGAGACTGAGGGAGACAGGAATGGGCAAAATAAAGGAAGGGTCTCCTCCTTCTGCAATTCTATAGGATAGAACAGTAGGGGTTCCAGGCTGTGGGAGAACCGTGTACTCCTTAGTTCTGAGAGGCATGCTGCTCCTTGGTTTTAGTGGCACAAGCTGCCACCCAGGGTTGAGAGTAACATTTTGGCTCCAGAGGCAGAAGACAGAGCATCAAGCCAAGATCTAACACTGAGTGAACATTTAAGTTCCCCATTGTGGAATGGGATCTCCTACCTCCAGCACTGCTCCCCCCACACCAAATCCCTCCTCCCCCAGCCAACCTAGACAGGGTCTCACTGTGTAGCTCTGACTGGCCTGGAATTCACAAGAGATTTGTCGTCCTCCACCCACCCCCACCCATTTCCCCCCACTCGCCCCCCTCTTGAGTGCTGGGATTAAAGGTGTGCCCTACTTCTGCCTTTGCCTTTTGTAAACAGAACACTCATCTAGTTTCACGGGTTCACAGCTAAGTTTCAAGCCAGGGACAAAAGGCTGAAGTGCCAATTTAACACATCAAAGGAGACCTAGCTGCTAGTTTCTCCTAGCATTCCGTCAGTCCTCACCAGTGTGTGGCAGGCATACCCCACCCTCTCTAGCCCAGTGGCTGGGCTGCCCTTCCCAAGAGGCTCTTCCCTATATAATTCAGCCATTTTGGTTACCTGCCCCTTTTGTACCTTTGTCTTCCTGGCTGTGGCATCAGGTTCCCCTCTCTCTAGCTCAGACAGGTCATGACCACTTTCCCAGATGTCTCTGGCTCCCGCATCTCTACAATAAACTTTCTTCTCCTCTACCATACCTAGGAGCAATCATGCCCTTTCCTCTTTTATTCCTTTTTCCCCATTCAACAGGTGACTTAGACCTCATCTTATGCTTATGTTCAGGTGAGACTTGGGATTAAAATCCGTGCCAGAGGAGAGATGGGTCAGGGGTTAGGAGCACTGGCTACTCTGCTAGCACTTCCATGGTGGCTCAAAGCCATCCAGTCCCAGGGGATCTGACACCTTCTGCTGGCTTCCACAGGTGGTATACACATGTGGTGCACAGAAAACATTAAGATAAAGGTACATTTTATAAAAATCCATGCAAGGAACAAAGGCACGATAGCACAAACATGATCTCACCATAGCACAAACATGATCTCACCACTGGAGAAACTGAGCTAGAAGGGTCAGGAAGATGAACTTCAGCCTGAGTTTCATGCAAAGATCAGCCTGGAATACACAGCAAGATCTTGTCTCCAAACGAATGGACGGATGGATGAACTAGTCAAAAGCAAGGCTTAGTAGCACATACGTTCAACCCTAGCATTGAGAAGCTGCTACCCTGGATGGCATAGTGAGTTCCAGGGTAGCTTAGGTTATAGAATGAGACCATGACTCAAACAAAACAAAACAAAACAAAACAAAACGTTAAAAGACCATTCATGAGTGATGGACATGACTCAGGGATATAGAGCCCTTGTTTAAGACTCTGGATTCTCTTTGATCTCTAGCACTCCAATGTCACCTCCAAAAACGTGATTCTAGAATGATCGAAGGACGTGAGGATGAAGGATGGAATAAACAAAGTTTGCATGCAAGAAGGACATGAATTTAGGGAGTCCCGAGGGCAGGTATGTACAGACTGAACTGTGTCCTCTTCAAGTTTCTATATTGAAGTCCTTACTCCCAGAACCTGAGAAGGTGGCCAAGACTCTTAGAGCCAGAGTCTTTTAAAAGATGTGATTAAGTTAAAAATGAGGCTATCTTCATAGACCCTAATCCAATCTGAATGATGTCCTAAAGAGGAAAGTTGTTCACATACAAACAGCAGAAGCTGGGAACATGGGAAGATGTGAGAACTTCTGAGAACACAGAATGCAGTACTAAGGCAGGAGACTTCAGAAAAAAAAATATAAAGCCAAACCTTTTGACACCTTGGCTGACTGGCTCCAGGTCTATAGCTTAAAACGCTCAATCCATATGATTTTGTTATGGCAGCCCAAGCTAGTATGAGGGGACTATGAGGTTATTGGCAGGATTTATGGGCTAAGTGATAGGGTGATCTTGAAGGGAGGTCTGTGGAGTGAGCTCTAGCTTCTACGGGGTAAATTATGACCATGTGTGGAGTCAGTCGGTGTTAAGGGTTTGTAAGAGCAGACATGGTATACCTACATGATGATGGAGGGCTATGGGTGATGAAGTGATGGGAGAGATCTGTGGGACTAGTTAGATGACATTTCTGGGATTAGTAATTAAATATCTCTCAGTGTTACAGTTAAAGACATTTTATTTCCTGGTTTCGGAAATGGTGGCATCACGAACTTCCCGCCTTTCTCTTCCATCTTTTCCCTATGCTTCCTGGCAGTAGCTCCTCCGTATGTTCCCTACCTTTTCTGACTCAGGCCCTCTGTGTGCTCACTCATCAGGTTTGAGTATGACAAGTCCGATAGTTCAGACCCTCCAACCTGTGCGAGGAGGAAGAAGATTCGAGTCTTCTGGGAAGTGGGCAGAGCGCCTCATCAGCAGGGTCCCAGCCCACGCCCCACCTCTTTAGTTATGCTTGCTCTTAATTTTCATGACTTTGCTGTCCACCATGCTCTGGGCATTAGTGAGATGCTTTATGGCATCAAGCACGAGGATGCCTGGTACCACCAACCATATAGCATTCATGGTAACAAAATAAAACCAGAAATAAAGGGGGTGGCCTAGCTCCCCATGCTGGAATCCATCGCGTAGCTCTGTCAGGAAGTACAGCACATCCCCGTATATCTGGCCTGTGGGAGGCAAGAGAAGGAAAAGCCCTCGTGAGGACAATGAGGCTAAGCCAGGTTCTACTCCACGGCATTCCCCAAGGCAATTCTTCAAAGAACTCAGCCCACATTCTGAAACCAAAGCTGGAAATAGGACATAATGAGGTACGAATTTCAGAAATCAAGAGTTTTGGGGATTTTTTTCCTTTCTTGTCTTCTTCTCCCCAACCTTCCTTCCCTCTAACCCCCTTGTCCCATATGTGTGTCTGTGTGTGTGTGGGGGGGGGGGGGGAGGAGACTGACTCCTGTAGCCCAGACTGGTCTCAAGTTTATTATGGAACCAAAGCCGACACTGAATTTCTAATCATCCTGCCCCACCTCCCGTGGTCCATTATAGACCTGTGCCTCTAGGTCCAGCCTGCTGAAGGCAAGCTTGGAATCCTAGAATGCGAGACAACTTGGAATTTCAGAACTAATGAGAGCTCATGTAAACAGCCAAAAGAAAGCTAACACTCCAGGTCCTGGTTCTGGAGGACCCTGGGAGCTTTGGGCCACATTGAATAGATCATGGAACCTGCACAGGAAAGAAGAGATGAGAAAGAAGAGAAATATACAGTCTTGCTGGAGAGGCCAGCACAGAGAGGGGTTTGAATGTATCAAGACACCAAGGGGGCTGGAGAGATGGCTCAGCGGGTAAGAGCACTGACTGCCCTTCCAGAGGTCCTGAGTTCAATTCCCAGCAACTACATGGTGGCTCACAACCATCTGTAATGGGATCTGACACCCTCTTCTGGTGTGTCTGAAGACAGCTACAGTGTACTTAAAATTAATAAATGAAGCTTTAAAAAAAAAGACACTTATAAAGGAGCTTATACTTGAACATGTCTCACCCCTGAATGGACACTTAGGAGATCTTACCCACGGGGATGTGCCTGTGCCTATGCATTCCCCCAGTAACCCTTGAAGTGGCAGATATATAGGCTTTCTCACCCACAGAGACCACAAGCTGTAGGACAAAGCGGAAGGGTTGATGGCGGAGGAAGGCAATGACCACCCATAGGCTGAGAGGTCCCCAGAGACAAGCTGTGACAGTCTCCATACAGACGGTGAAGCCGTCACTACTGCAAGAGAAAAAAGATGGACACTGGCATCATTGTGCTCTCGTTAATGTCCCCAACTCACCATTGTCACAAACTAATGCAGGTTTCCACTAAGAGAGGCAGAATACTTACAGGATATATCGGCTGTCTCCCTTGGAATACTCTTTCCCTGAGGGAAACAGAGATACATGACATCTATGATAATCACTGTAAGACAACAAACGTTATAATACTTTGTGCAATGGATGTAGTGGTTTTGCTTCTAAGGTGTGTGTTTATATAGTCTGTGTAAAGACTGATATGGAACAATGTTGCTATGGTTACATGGTATGCGGTATAAAAGGAAGTATAAAGGACGGAGCGTGTGGCTCGGGTGTGATGGTGCATGCTTGTAATCAGCACTGGGGAGGTAGACCATGAGAAGTTCAAGTTCATCCTTTAACTACATAGATACTTAGAAGCCAGCACAAACTGCACGAGACTCCATCTTGGGGAAAAAAATAGAAGACGAAGAGTAAAAGGTGGGGCTGGGAGGGGGGACCGAGCAAGGCCATGCACACACACATGTGAACAGATAGGTGCATAAATGAAAGAGTGAGCACGCCGGGCAGTGGTGGCGCACGCTTTAATCCCAGCACTCTGGGAGGCAGAGGCAGGTGGATTTCTGAGTTCAAGGCCAGCTTGGTCTACAGAGTGAGTTCCAGGACAGCCAGGGCTACACAGAGAAACCCTGTCTCGAAAAAACTAAAAAAAAAAAAAAAGAAAAAAAAAAAAAGAAAAAAGAGTGAGCGGGTATCGGAATCGGAAGCCCTGGCTGTACTCACAACACCTCTCCCAACCATAACCCCGATACAGGCAAGGGATTTACATAGGTTCTTCCCAAAGGATTTCCAAATCGCCAGTTAACATATGGAAGATGCTCAGAGCATCATTAGTCCTCAAGGAAAAGCAAATTAAAACCACAGTGAATCATCACACTGACTGCTTTTCTGCACTTTGTAACTCATAACCCTTTTTTAAAAAAAAAGATTCATTTATTTTAACTAAGTACACAGTCGCTGTTTTCAGACACCCCAGAAGAGGGCGCCAGATCCCATTACACATGGTTTGAACTCAGGACCTCTGGAAGAGCAGTCATCCAGTCCTAGGGATCCTAATTCCCTCTTTTGATCTGCAGGTATTGTATGCATTGCATGGATTATACAGACATTCGTGTAGGCAAAACACTCATGTACATCAAATTAAAATAAAAAATATTAATTAAAAAAAAACGGGGCTGGAGAGATGGCTCAATGGTTAACAGAACTGACTTCTCTTCAGGAGGTTCTGAGTTTAATTCCCAGCAACCACATGGTGGCTCACAAACATCTGTAAAGGGATTCGATGTCTTCTTCTGGTATGTGTCTGAAGACAACTACAGTGATTATACACACACACACTTATATGTATATATATATAAGTATATATATATATACTTATATATACACACTATATATGCATATATATATGTATAAATATACACATATGTATTATATATGTATATATATATACTTATATGTAACACTATATATATGTACACTTATGTGCA
Source organism: Apodemus sylvaticus (assembly GCF_947179515.1). Classification (NCBI taxonomy): domain Eukaryota; kingdom Metazoa; phylum Chordata; class Mammalia; order Rodentia; family Muridae; genus Apodemus; species Apodemus sylvaticus. The sequence goes on along the minus strand of NC_067495.1, from coordinate 12,233,673 downwards.
GGCAGAACATTCATAAACACAAAATAAAAATTAATAAATTTAAAAAATAAAAATAAAGAATCCCAGCACAGAAAACAACTGCTGTGGCTTAAAAAAAAAAAGTTAACAGAATTAGAAAAAAAAAAAGAGAAAGCAATGGTGAATGGGTAACTATCATAGTGAATCTCTACCCAGAAAATTCCCTCCCACAACAGCAGAACTCAGGACTCACAGAGTTGGGATAAGAAGGCTTGGTCTTCGAGCAGGATGTCATGGTAGAATGAGAACCAGCCCTCGATCACAAGGTGAATGAATGTGCACACAGCAAACCAGCACAGGGCCAGTCGACGGCCAGCTCCAAGGGGGACAACGGAGGCTCGGCTAGACACCAGCCACGTGACCACAATTAGGCCCCCAGAGATGGAGAATAGGCCAGCCAGGATATGCCAAGTCGGGAGGTCATTAGGCACGAAGTTGTCCAGCTTCAAGTGCCTGGGCCAGTATGGGTGCAAGGGGACCATCTTGGCTGTCATGTTTCTACGGGCTGCTGGCAGCTCTGTACATAAACAGAGAAAAAAAGGAACAGAAATAAACCTGGGCAAACAGAAAATGCATGGTGAGATAAACCAAATCCAAATACTTTTCAACAAGAACTGTAAGTGAACTCTATTATTTGACAGAATGACTTGTAAGACTGGACTTTGAAAAGACCAAGCTTAGCTGAACCTGGTGTCACACGCACTTATGCAATGAGGCCCAGACTTTGAAGGTAGGTGGATTTCTGTAAGTTGGAGGCCAGCCTGGTCTACCCAGTGAGTTCTAGGTTAGCCAGGGCTACAAAGTAATACCATCTCAGAAGGAGAGGTGGGGAAGGAGAGAGGAGAGAAGGAGAGAAGGAGAGAAGGAGAGAAGGAGAGGGAAGGTGGTGGGGAGGGGAGGGAGAGGGAGGGAGGGAGAAATCTAATTTTGAAGCATTTCAAGAATATAACTGGGGGGGGGGGGGGGTCTGGGAAGATGGGTCGGAGGTTAAGAGCACTGACTGCTCTTCCAGAGGTCCTGAGTTCAAATCCCAGCAACCACATGGTGGCTCACAACCATCTATAGTGGGATCTGATGCCCTCTTCTGGTGTGTCTGAAGACAGCGACAGTGTACTCACATACGTGAAATAAATAATATTTAAAAAGAATATAACTGGGGATGTATCAGTGGTTTAGAACACTTTCTCTTGCAAAGGACCAGAGTTTAATTCCAAGCACCAACATGGTAGCTCACAACCATTTCTAACTCCAGTTTCAAGGGATCCAACACCTTCTTCTGGCTTCTCTGGGCACAGACATACATGCAGTCAAAATTCTCATATATACAAAATAAAATAAATCTTAAAAAAAGAATACATCTCAGATTTGAAACCTCATAAAGAATAAAGGCTTCGCTGAGGCCTCTGGCAGGTATAGTAACAAGACAGGAGAGCTAGTTAGAAAATCAAGAAGCGCAGTCTCTTTGGCCTCACTGGTAGAAGCAAGATGACAAAAGGAATGTCATCCTTTGGAAAGTGTCGCAATAGGACGCACACGCTGTGCCACCACTGTGGCTCCAGAGCCTACCACCTTCAGAAGTCAACTTGTGACAAATGTGGCTCCCCTGCCAAGCGTATGAGAAAGTATAACTGGAGTGCCAAGGCTAAGAGACGAAACACTACCGGCGCCTGGCTGTGGTGGTGCACGCCTGTAATCCCAGCACTTTGGGAGGCAGAGGCAGGCGGATTTCTGAGTTCGAGGCCAGCCTGGTCTACAGAGTGAGTTCCAGGATAGCCAGGACTATACAGAGAAACCCTGTCTCGAAAAAAACAAATCCAAAAAACAAACAAAAAAAAAAAAAGAAAAAAAGAAACACTACTGGGACTGGTGGTTGGATGAGGCACCTAAAGATTGTCTGTCGCAGATTCAGACATGAATTCCGTGAAGGAACAATGCCTAAACCCAAGAGGGCCGCTGTGGCAGTGTCCAGTTCATCTTGAGGATTTCCATCAGTCATAAAATAATTGTTATGGTTTAAAAAAAAAAACGAGAAGTTATGAGAAGGAGAAAGGTCCTCCTCACTCTCTAGGTAGTAATGTCAGAGATTTTGGCGTATTTGACAAGGTCACCTGTAAAAGGACTATATAAACCCTTGTGGCAAATAGCACAAACTTATCAAAACTGGTTAATGGGCTCAAGTCCAATGTCCTTACCAAATATGTATAAAGATTCCTTTGATCAACATGTTTTCTCTACACAAGGACAGTGGGATTTAAAAATAATCAGCTCACGCCAGCACACACTTTCCTTAATATTTCCACTTAGTTATAACACTGCGTGGTAGCACATACCCGAAATCCCAACATTCTGAGGCCTGAAGCTGAAGGATTGCCATGGCTAGCCTGATCTACATAGAAAAGTTCAGGGTAGCCAGAGCTACATAGCAAGATACTATATTCAAACAAATAAACCAACTTAGAGATTAAGTAGCTTCCAAGCCCTACAAGTCAGAGAAATAGCTTCTGCTGGGCATCTTGGTGCATCCATTCCTTTGTCAAGTGTAGCTTGCCTTTCTGCTTTAAGAAACTCACTAAGTTTGCTTCAGTGTGATACACCCTAACATTTTCCTACACAGCAGGTTTCAAGGCCTCCGGAGTTCCCGAGGCTCTGAAGTGGAATCCTCAGGCTGCACTGCTGGCAACATCGAGTTGTAGTTGTTGCTAGTCACAGAGTATGGTCAGTTTGGAGGGAGAGCCACTGTCACCAAGCCAGGTCCTAGCACTTCGGGGCTCAGTTTGTTGGAAAGACCCAGGAATATCCCCTGGATGCACTGCAGGGTCCAGTGGCTGGGATTTAACTGGACGCTACTCCCACCCGCGGGGTTGCAGAGATGATCAATCAGTGCTATGGTCCCAAGCACTGCATTTCAAAAGCAAGACTCCAGGCAATTACTGTGCCACCCCGCCAACAAGCCAGGAGTAGCAAAGGCAGGGGTCTCACGGGCGGCGCTAACCAAGAGAAAGGAAAACCAAGCCCAGAGACCACCAATCACAACCAGAACCTTCCACCGTAGCTGCCCAACGAGAGGGCGAGTCTTCCGTCGTCTGGACAACCGGTTTAGGGCCCGGGTCCCGCGCAGGCGCAGGGTAAGGGCAGGGAATGCGGGCAAACCGCAGTCGTGGAGGGGCTGGGCACGTGGAGGGACTCGGGCAAGCTGGCTGGCGGGAAGGCACTCACCCAAGGCGGCGCGGTCGCGGGACGACTTCCTAACACAGGCTCGCGACTTTCCAGGAAGACCTGCAGGTTCCCTAATAGCCCCAGTTCCGCTCAGCTCTCGCGCTTCCCCGCCCGACGGAGCGGACCAATAGTGAAGTGGAGAAGGTGGCTTCTGCCAATAGGAGTCCTCCGTATGTCGCAGGCCCTGTCCTCGCCTATGGTGTCATCTTCCCTGTTGGCTGAGACCAAGTCAGGAGTGGGGTGGAGACCTCCAAGGTCGGTGGGCGCTTTCTGCCAATAGCAAATCTATGCTATTCTGAGCTTCAATTTCCCTGCCCCCTTATAATCGCACAAGATGAGGCTAATGAAATGGCAAACCCGCAACATTTACTAGTGAACTGGAGTTGCGTGGTCCTCTATCTCTAAGTTTTCTAGGCAACCAATCAATTCCCAGACCCGTTCTTAGCCCGAACGAAAAGAAAATACGACAGGTGGATTACATTCAGCGCAAAGACACCTAGCGCCCACCAGAGCTCAAAACTCTCTAGTGCTAACAGTATCGGGACACCCACAAACCCTCACTCCTGCTGAGCACTTGGTGTGGAGACTCTCAACCGGGCCAGTTCTTAAGAGCCAAACAGAAGGCACGACGCTAAACAAGTTGGCAAACAGACCTCGTCAGCATTCAGTCAAAAAAACAGATCTATCTCAAACTGTCAGTTTAATTATTACCTACCAATAACCCGTAAGGACCAGTAGATATTAACCCTTCATCTGTCTTGCCCTCCCCTCCCTGCCCTCTGTCCGAATCTGAGGAACCAATGAGAACAGAGATCCCCCAATTCTCCACGAAGTACTACCAAGCTTCCCCCAGAAAATCTGTTCCTGAACTACGCAAGCAGGACCAGGACCCTCCCCCTATGAACTCATTAACCAATCACAGACCATCTTGAATTCATCTCGAATAGATCCCAATTTCCCCTCTCTACGATTTTCAGTTTCCAAACCCTTATCTGTGACAGAATTTCTTTGCTTTCTCCTCTTCCCCTCTGATCAGTGAACAACAAGCCTGTTGTGTAATTTCTACTTTTATTTGACAATAACAAACTGCATATATATATATATAATTAAAAAAAAGGGAGCAGGCAGGTGCGGAGGCCCTGGAACTGCACCTCTCTGCTTCCCCAAGTAGCCATCATTTCTAGGCCCCGAGAAGGACCACCCCCTTCCTGCCTGGTGGTGGGGTGAGGATTGACAGGCATGGAAAGGCTGTGTGTGTTGTCTGTATGTTGTGTGGAGGGGTGTTGGGGCTCAAACATGGAGGGGTCAAGGAGTGGAGAAAGGGTCTTCCCTCACCCCCCTGAGAGTTGGCACCCTAAGGAAGGGGTATTGAAGGGGATTATGAAGGTCTTATGCCTCAGCCTATGAGACGGTAGAAGATCCAGCATCCAAAAGTGACCCAGTGACTGGCCCAGCCGAGCTCTGACCACTTGTGGACAGTATATGCCATGCCGTAGCCCTGTGGGAGAGAAACAAGTCATAATTTTGAAATTCAACAAGGACAGTGAGTCTTGGGGAAACCCATCCTTTGCCCGGGGATCTTTGGGACTTCATATTCCTGAGTAACAGAAGGGTCCAGATACTTATCAAAGGTAACCAGATAGAGCTTGGTTTCTTCTTCTGTAGAGATCATTTTCAGGGGCTGAGTATACAGTTTGATGGGAGGGTCTACATGGGGGAGGCCCTAGGTTTTGATTTCCAGCACACCAAAAAGGAGTCATTTTAAAAACAAGGCAATGTGCCGGATGTGGTCGCTGGTCATTGAAGTCATTTGTGTATGAAACCTGAGCGTCCACCAGTGAGAGACAAGGTAAAGCCTGTCAAATTCTTGCAATGAAAAATAAAAGGAAGACTGTGTCCTTAAAGACCTGGAGGGCTAGGCGGTGGTGGTGCACACCTGTAATCCCAGCACTTGGGAGGCAGAGGCAGGCGGATTTCTGAGTTCGAGGTCAGCCTGGTCTACAGAGTGAGTTCCAGGACAGCCAGGGCCACACAGAGAAACCCTGTCTCAAAAAAAAAAAAAAAAAAAAAAAAAAAAAAAGACCTGGAGGTGGGGGTGAACGCCTTTAGTCCCAGCACTTAACAGCACTTAACACTCCAGAGGCAGAGGCAGGCAGATCTGAATTTGAGGCCAGCCTGATCTATAGAGTGAGTTCTAGGACAGCCAGGGCTACATAGAGAAACCCTGTTTCAAGGGGGAAAAACCTAGGGGAAAAAAATTAAAATATAGTGTGTGTGTTTGATATGCTTTGAAGAATGCATATCAAACATGGGTTAATAAATGAATAAAAATGAATGTGTAGACATTTTGCAGTTGAGTCTCTATAATACTTACTCTTTACTTTGTTTTAGGGTGCTAAAGATCACATTACAAGCATGGCAGACAAGGGCTCTACCAGTGAGCTATACTCCCAACCCTAAAGTTTTGTTTTTCTTTTTTTTTTTTTTGTAAGATTTATTTACTTATTATATATGAGTACACTGTAGCTGTTTTCAGACATACCAGCAGAGGGCATCAGATTCCATTACAGATGGCTGTGAGCCACCATGTGGTTGCTGGGATTTGAACTCAAGACTTCTTAACTGCTGAGCCCTCTCTCCAGCCCCCAAATTTTGTTTTTCAAGGCAGGGTTTTGCTGTGTAGCTCAGGCTGGCCTGAAGCTTACTATGTAAAGCAGGCTGGCCTCACACTCACAGAAATCCACCTGCCTCTGACTCCTGAGTGCTAGGACTAAAGTCATGTATCACCTCACCCAGCACTAAAATGTTTTTAGAAATGTTAGAAGCTGACATGGTGGTGCGAAAGCCTTTTTCCTTAAAAAAGAAACCAAATTGGCATGATGGCTGACACATGTAATCTTTTTTTCCCCCCTCAAGACGGCGCTTCTCTGTATGGCTCTGGCTGTCCAGTCAGTAACTTAATCTGTAGACCAGGCTGGCCTCGAAATCAAAAATCCACCTGCCTCTGCTGGGATTAAAGGTGTGTTCCACCAATGCCCAGAGACACAAGTAATCATCATTCTAGGGAGAGTGTGGTTTGATAAACACATTTCAAGCCAGCCTGGTATGAAATAGTAACAATAACAACAAAACAGGAGGAAAAATCCACCCAGAGTTTTACTTACTTACTTTGTTAGGAGACAGGGTTTTTCTGTGTAACCCTGGCTGTGCTGGAGCTCAGACCAGCCTCTAAGGACCAGGCTGGCCTTGAGCTAAGAGACAAGACCTGCGGCTGCCTCCTGAGGGCAGGGAGTGGACCTCTTATACCTCCCCAAGTGTAGCTGCAAACCCAGAGTTTCTACACTCAATTTGAATGAAAAACTTCTTTTAAAAAAATGCTTGTGCCGGCAGTGGTGGTGCACGCCTGTAATCCCAGCACTTGGGAGGCAAAGGCAGGTGGATTTCTGAGTTCAAGGTCAGCTGGTCTACAGAGTGAGTTCCAGGACAGCCAGGGCTACACAGAGAAACCCTGTCTCGAAAAAAAGCAAAAAAAAAAAAAAAAAAAAAAACACAACAAAAAAAAAACAAAAAACAAAAAACAAAAAAACAAAAAAAACAAAACAAAACAACAAAAAAAACAAACAAAAAAAATGCTTGTAATTAGGAAAATAACATGAAATTTTATTTTCAATTAAGAATTTAAAAACTGGGGAGAGATGGCTCAGCAGTTAAGAACGTTGGCTGCTCTTCCAGAAGTCCAATGTGGTGGGAGAGTTCAATTTCCAGCACCTACACAGTGGCCAGCAGCCATCTAACCGTAACTGTAGTTCCATGTGATATGATGCTTTTTCCTCTGGTGTACATACACACATACATGAAATACCCATATACATAAAATATATAAGTAAATCTTCTTCTTCTTCTTCTTCTTCTTTTTTTTTTTTTTTTTGGTTTGTTTCGAGACATGGTTTCTCTGTGTGGCCCTAGCTGTCCTGGAACTCACTCTGTAGACCAGGCTGGCCTCGAACTCAGAAATCCACCTGCCTCTGCCTCCCAGAGTGCTGGCATTACAGGCATGTGCCCGGCTATGAACTAATTTTCAAATTGGGAATTTTTTTTCAAAGTAGGGTCTCAATTATGTTGCACAAGTGACAACACTCCTGGGCTCACGCGCTATCCCTGCCTCAAGCATCCCAAATAGCTGGCACCTGGATGTGTGCATGACCACTCCAAGGAAGGAACATAACATTTTTAAAGCAGAATCCAGGGCTATGGACGTAGTTCAATGGGTGATTACTCGGTACACAGGAAGCCTTGGACTCCAGCCCCAGCACAGCAGACTGGACCTAGAGGCACAGGTGTATAATGGACCACAAGGGAGGTGGGGCAGGACTGAAATTCAGTGTCAGCTTTGGCTCCATAATAAACTTGAGATCAGCCTGCTCTCTCTCTCTCTCTCTCTCTCTCTCTCTCCCCCCCCCCTCTCTCTCTCTCTCACACACACACACACACACACACACATACAGCTGGGATGTGTAACACAGTAGAGTGCTTACATGCCTTGCACCTCTTGGTTTGATCTCTAGCGGACCACAAAACTGGGTGTGGTAGCACATGCCTGTAATCCCAGCCCATTGGGAAGTGCAGGCAGGAGGATCACTTTGGGTAAATACTGAGTTGGAGGCTAGCCTGGAATACCTGAGACCCTGTCTTAATCAAAGCTACAAACAAAAGGAAAACCTGGAGCTAGGAGGGATATAGCAAGTGTGTGTAACACGAGGGGCGGTTCAGTTGCAATAGAATGAATTTTAGAGGGTAAGTAAGTAAATATTGCAGTTTACTCTAAGGAAAGAGCCAGCACTGTGATTAAATTCAGAAGACAGTGGGAAGATGAAAGAAGGCATTTGTACAAGCTAAGACGCATGACCCTGGCTTGTTCTCACTGCCTTGGTCTTCCAGGTTCCCCTAAACAGTAACTACCATCCCTGGTTCACCTCCCAGCCCAGGGCCCCACCTCACCTGCTCCTCTGTGGTGTCGTCCACATCGACATCAAACAGGGAGCCCAGGTAGGCCAGGTGGAAGATAGCCAGGGCCCCAAAGAGCAAGTTTAAGGCTCGTACCCCCAGGCCCTGTGGGGGGACAGATGGATATATTTGGCAGCTGGACTTGGTCACTCTCCCCGACCACCACCTGTGCAGGGAAGCCCAGGGGACACACAAGGTACTGTGGGTCCCAGGATGCCCAGGGTATCCCAAGATGGGAAAGAGATGGGTCAAGGAGTCTCTTATGGGAGCTCAGAGGTATCCCAGGGCGTGGTAACCACGAGGGCGTCCAGGTTGGGGGTGATTCGAATGTTCAGGCAGAGGAGCAAGAATGTAGGGCTTTGAGCCAGGGGTTATGATGATGACCATCGTCGCCGGGTGCGAGACAGATGTGAGCTTGTCTGCATTTTTTTATGGCAAACAGAATGAAAACAACCAAACCGAAACAAATCCCGCCCTGACCTAGAGGGCCCGATCTTTCCCTCCCCTTAACTCTCTGCTCAAGCCGCACTGGCCTTCTTCACTGTTGCTTAGAGGCCCATGTTGGGGTGGGGCTTTTTACACTGGGTATCCCCCTTTCCTGAGATGCTTCCCTCCCTTACCTTCTTTACTTAGAAGAACTTACAAGTTGCCTCACCCCTGACCTTCCCAATGAAAAGGGAAACCACCACCATCAAACGTCCCGTCCGCTTCCCCTTACGCTTAGTGTAGTGCAACTCGCAGCCTCACAAGCTGTTCCTAGCGTTGACTAACTTTCCTGTCTCCCCAATGAAAATCTTGGTCCCACGGGGCCAGGACTTTGGCCTGCTTTAGTTCACCACTTTGTCTCCAGCACCCAAAACCAGCAGGGGCTCAATTAATGTTCAGTGGGGGGGAACGAATGCCAGGTGTGTATACAGCAGGTGCTCAATAAATGCCTGTTAGAGAAACAGATGCCAGTGAATAGAGGGGAGGTTTTAAGGATGACTCAGGCACCAGACGAGGAGGCTGGGCACCCGGAGACAGATACAAGATGGAGACAGAAGTGACATTTTTTGAAGGGCGGTGTTAGGTACAAGGTTACCCATGATGAACCCTCACCAAGCGATGCTGATGTGAACAGTCCGGCAGACAGCGCTTCGACAAGATGCAGGCACTGAGGATGTGAGCCAGGCGCTTTCTGAGGACTGGACCGTATGGAAAGGTGAGCCTTAGGCAGCACAGGCTCCAGCCTCCCATGACTTCCACTGGTACTGTGACGGGCTCTGTCTGCACTTACCATGTTCCACATACGTGATAAATGCCAGGGACAGCAGCACAGCAGCCAGGTGGAAACTGAAGCCCTAGAGACCCAGACAAGGGGACAAGGAGAGTGAAGAGGAGGCTCTGAACTTTCCCTACCCAGCTCCCCTTGATCCCGCTCTGTCTTGCTTACATGCAGGAGCGCACTGGCTGCATAGGTGACCAGCACAGCAGAGAAGGTCCCCAGGCGGAGGGCATTTTTGAAAACATCTGCAGGTGGGAGAGGCACAGGTCAAGATTTCTGGAACTTCCACAGCTTTTTCCAGAGAGTCACGGGTAGGATGATAACCATAATCTGTATGTAGGGAACCTCAGGATAACGTCTTTAGGATGTCCTCAACTGTCACAAGCCTGAAAATGAACTCCCCAAGGCTTTAGCCAGACTCCCCAAGGTCAGTCAGTGCCAAGCCTGCAGGCTTCCAGGTCCTCGGGGCAACATTCCACCTTCCCACACAGCCACACTCTTAGCAAATCTAATCAGCGCTTCCTTCAGAAGCCCACTTCTCACCTCGGGCTGTTGCCATGCCGCCCCGCCGCCCTGTCACCTCTACTGCTAATCCTCAGTCTGCTACAGCAGAGCCTCACTGCTCTCCACCCCCCTCCCTCCGGCTCCCCTCCACTTCCCTCCATCAAACCAAAGGGATCCAAAAGAATAGAAAACTAAAAAAATGAAAAGCCAAAGGGATACAGTTCCGATCCAAATATCCAAATGACCCCCACTGTCCTCGGATCCCCAGCCTTGCTCAGAGTCACTGTCTCGCAAAGAAAAAGCCAAAGGATTCTCAGTGGTCCAGAGGCCTCTTAAGTATCTCTCTGAAGTCATGTGCTACCGCTCCCCCTCCCCGAACCTGCCCAAAGACCTTAAGCCTTCCAGTTCTGGGGATGCAACTCAGAGCCTTGCAACGGCCCACCATGGAGCCGAGTTCCTATTCCCCCAAAGCTGTCTTTCATATACACCCGGCAAACTCCCACCTCAGGACCTTTGTACCTGCTATTCTCACCATCTGTTCCAATCCTCCCCCATATCCTTGCTCCTTCACTTTCCTCAGTGAAACGTTCGTTTCCTGGATAAATTATTTATAATTTCCAGACCACTCCCTCTTCCCTCTTTCCCATTTCAACATCATTGCAATTTACTGTAGCATTTACCACTACCTGACTTACTGCATAATCTTTCTTATTTAAATATCCACCCTCCAAATGGACAGTTCTACCAGGTTAGCAAATGTGTGCTTTTGTTGCTGTCCCTAATATATTCTTATTTTGAGACAGGATCTCACATATCCAAGGCTGATTTGAAACAGCTCTATGTAGCTGAGGATGACCTTGGATTTCTGACCCTCTAGCCTCCACCTTTATAGAGCTGGGACCACAGGCAGGTATACATCCAGTTTTTATGTGCTGCCGGGGATCAAATCTTTGGGTTTTGTGAACGTTAGGCAAGCACTCTACAAACTGAAATATGCTAACAGCCCACGACACAGCTGGAGTGCCCATCACACAGTACTCGCTGTACAAATGTATGAAAGGGCCAGGGTCACCAACTATTCTGGAGTGGTGACTTGGTGACTCACAATTATTCAACCAATAAGACATGGGCAGGTTCCAGCTTGTGACAACTTCCACCATGGACCGGGGCAGCTCCACATTCAACGGTCTAGAGACTGTCAGGTCCCTGTGGGCAAAAACAGACATTCCATTAACAGTTAGAATCTCAAACTAGCTGGCTGCTATAGATTTTTGTTTTTTTGTTTTTTTGTTTTTTGTCTTGACCGTTCCCTTCCCAGGAGCCCCTCCCACCGCCCTACAGTTCCTCCAGGGAGCACCCTGTGGGAGAAGGGGCCCCAAAGCCCTCCCCACCATTCCAGGTGGTCCTTCTCCTCCGTGAAGCCAGCCCCGGCCAATGTGGCTGTGGCCTCAGACAGAAAGCCCACAAAATAGTTGCTGAAGTGGAAGGAGACAGCACTCTCGTAGGCTCGTAGCCACCTGTGAAGGGCCAGGAAGAGAGGCATTACATTTGGGCCCGGACATGATACCCCCCATGTTTCACGGCACCCCGGCCTTAGAAGACTCACCTTACCATGGTGCCCCTAGGACCCCAAGGGGTCAGGAATGCAGCAGAGAAGAGAGAAAAGAGAGTCAGAGAGGGCCTGGAAGTTGGCCTGAGTTCTTCATAGATAAGACAGAAATATGGTAGCAATAGAGGCAGACTGTGATGGTCTCACACACACACACATTGCCAGGTGATTGATTTCACATGGCTCAAATGAATGGGCGAAGACATGACCCTACACACTAAAATGGCCACCCAGCCAGACAAAAGGTTCTCAGCCTCTCAGCTCTCTCACCAGATTTTGTCACCCTTCTAAGACAATAAAATCACATCGTAGTGAGATACAGGGATGCTTAAAGGCTCACTGTGCACACATACACTGTCAATTTCACAGACAGTGTCAAAAGCATATAGGTGCTTCAATTAGACCCAGGCTTTGTGCCCGGCTGTTTAACTCAGAGACACTCCTCAAGTGATTCCAAATTTTGGAGCCTGTCCCTCCCCTCCCACCTCCTTCTCTTTCTTTGGTTTCTTTTTTCTTTTTGAGATGGGGTTTCTTTGTGTAGCCCTAGTGGTCCCAGAACTCCCTTTGTAGACCAGGCAGTCTGGCCTTGAACTCAGAGATCTGTCTGCTTTTGCTTCCCGAACACTGGGATTAAAGACGCGAGCCTCCACTGCCCAGCTACTTTTTTGGAGTCTTGCTCAGTATCAGACATAACCAGGAGCCAGTGAGTAAGGTCACACAATCAAACCGCTAGCAAACAGCTAGATACAGTCCTGGGCCACAATCCTTTACTCGGGTAGCAGCAAGCAGTCTGAGAAGACAGACAGACTGGCAGAGTCAATCGTAAACAGGCACACTGCATGCTGCATACAGGCAAACCAGAGTTCCAGATAAGCCACAATCACCTGCCGAGGTTTAGCCTAGCCAGTGACAGCCACACAAGTCCACCACTGACAACGCACAGTCCAGCCAGTCAGAATTCTCAGTCCTGCATTCAGGGAGTCGGTGGGCCACACAGGCAAACAATTCAACTCTGTTATCCAGAGTCACAGACAGTTTAAGAGTCACCAACTAATACACACTTGCCACTTCCCATATCAGTCACCTAACTTATTTCTAGTGGGACGACAAAAAGGACATCCAGACACGATCGTGTTGGAGTGTCAGTCACACATGGGAGTCACAGAGCCAAATCTTGGTCAAACAGACATCCACAGACAGACACACTTGGTCTCTGTGTGGTAATGGGGTAGATGGTCAGTCAGATTCAGATGTCTGGAAGCAATTGGTCCAAGGCTCTGGCCCAGCCCTGGTCAGCCCACCTGCCCTCAGCACCTGCTCTCATTTACCTGGCTTTGCGTTTCTTGCTGTAGTAACAGAAGACAGACAGAAGCATTAAGAGACAGGCTCAGAATTGGGAAGACCCAGCCTTCTACCCAACCCCCTCACTGCTACATAGGGGCCTTGACGGCTGTGCTCACTTGCGAAGGAGTCGGTCGCCATCGAGGGGGATGAAGTAGGGGAAGAGGTAGGGGCCCACACAAGTGGACAGTACAAGGCACAGCAGGGCCAGCGCCAGGCTCCGGGCCACCTTCTTCAGCCATCGGCGGCTCTGTGGGATCAAGGATCCATGAGCACGGCCCCATGGCGGCTCCCACAGTCCCTACCCACCTGGCCACCCAGGAGCTCACCAGTGGGCGGCCTTGGACAGCCTGTAGGTAGCTGTGGAAGGATATCCAGGGCCCAAAGACGATGGTGCCCACAAAGTAGAGGTAGCCCATGAACTCCACAGGTGAGGGCACTGCACCCACCTCGCCCCGGTCCAGGTCGAAGCCCAGAGACACCGCCTTCATGGTCACGATCATCTGGGCCCCTATGTATGGGGCCCATGGTCAAGTGTATGGATAAGAAGGCATGTCACCATGAAAGAGAGGGTGCGCCACGTGTTGAGATGAGAGGAAAAGGGAGACACAGTGATAGGTAGAAAGAAACACAGAGACTAAGATGTCAGGGGAGAGGGAAGCCTGCACTGCATGGTGGTTGGTTTATGAGGGGGAAAAGTCCAGGAGGGCTCTCAGGAGGTGAGGAGGGCAAGTGGGAGGGCAGAGAGCTACCCACCTCGCATCTTGTGCCATGTCACGGTGTCCACCATGTGCATCTCACTGAGGAAAAAAGGGGGTGGTCTTGGGCCTATGCCTCCTAGGGCTTTGGACACCACAGGGGGCACCGAGGTATTGAAGGGGTTCTGCCTTCCTAACATACATAACACATTAAGAAAAAAAACACCCCAGGACCCCCTCCTCCAGGGGAAGCCCATGTTCAACCTATCCTGCACAGCCTCACTGAATGACATGTGTTTCGGCTCTCCTTCAGGGACACACTCGTCACCCTCTCTGGTATCATCTCCTGGCAAAATGATGGTCCCTGACTCCTTACTTTCTCCTTAGCCTCTTATGCCATCCTTATCGTGGACCACTTCATCAAAGCCTTGGGAACCCACCCCCACCCCCGCCTGCCTTCTGCCAACCGGGGGAGGGTGAGGATGTACACCCATACCCCATGAGCAGGTAGATGAGGATGGTGACGGAGAGGAAGACGCCTCGGTGGGAGGAGTGTCGGCAGAGGAACAGCACGAGGTAGCACAGGAGACTCAGCAGCACGACCCAAACCATGTGCAGCTGGAAGAAGTGGTAGAGGCTGAAGAAGCCACCTGCCACGGTGCTTGCATGCTTCAGGTAAGACGGTAACCCTTAGGGTGAGAGGGAGAGAGAGAGACAGAGACAAGGAGGGAAAACAAGAAGCGGGAGGTTGGTAGGCTGGCAAGAGAGGAAGGACTCGGGCAATAGGGCCCAGTCTGGGCAAAAGCCTAGAACATGCTGGAGTCTAAGAGGACCCAAAGCTGGTACTGGAGAGCTGGCGCATGTGGCAAGGCCTGGATTTAAAAAGCAACATCTACTAAGGACATTCCAGGGACCCTGAAAGGAAAACTACCAACTGATGTTGGACAGGTTTGCATCCAGATTAAAATGTCACAGGGCTGGGGGTGATGGATGAGGGGCTCTTTATGTGGGGTGGGGAGGGGGGGTATTTTGATCTCAGGGGCCATATACGCAAGGACTTGAGGTGAAGGGTCAGGATACCATCAGGTTAGGGAAATGTCTCAGAAAGAGGAGGGTGGGATAGACAGGCAGGAAGATAGAGCAGGCTATTGTGGCTAACTGTGAAACTAGGGTGATTGACCTTTATATGTAAATATATCTTAGTGTTCTTTCAGCTTTTCAGTAGCTTTGATATGTACCAAAATCATAAAGCTGGGGGGAAAAGAACTCCCTCCCCTTACGATGAAAAGGAAAGAGTTGATGAGAGAACCTTTGGTTTTCAGAAATGCCTGTATCCTAGAGGAATCCCAGGGATTTTGGGAACTTTCTCATTTGGATATTGACTTTGCTATGACTGTAGAAACATTATAGGATCAAAGAATCCAGAAATTTCACAATGTGCTGATTATAGACATTCATAAGGTCAAAATTTTGGAAGTCCTGCATGTGAAAATGTCAACTTGGCAGACTGATTCTTCATTCCTAGTAACTACGAGGCTCTGGGATAGGATACTTGGACACCAGCATCCCAGGATCTGATGGACGACCTTGGAACGGCAGACAGTTCCGGATGCCGACATCCCTGAGTGCAGGAATGCTGAAGGTCATGTCTTGCTTTAACAGGATGTGGCTTGCCACGGTGTGGCTTAAGGTGGCTGTATGTAAAAGAAGTGCTGTGGTGGAATTGGGGCTTAGCTTACTTAACGGGATATGATGGGGCTGAACCTGAAGGGACCTGGTTTGGCATTGCAGGATGTGGCATGGTAGAATGTGGTAGGGCAAGGTATAGCTTGATAGCCATGAACGTGATAGATTAAGATAAAATCTGTGGTGGTGGAACACAGTTTGGTAGGTACTTACCCAGCCTCCAAAGGAGGCGGCAGGCAAAGCAGATGGTAAGAAGCAGCCAGATCTGGTCAAGGCCCTGTTGGACAGTAGGCAGGAGACAGCCCTGCAGTAGCTGCTGGAAAAATTCCTGGCGGCTGAAGGTGGCCATTGTGGACCCACACAGATGGATGGACAGATGGATCTGCCAAAGGGAGGACACAGAGGGGGTAAGCTGTCCATGAGAATGGCCACGATCAAGGTTTGGATTTGAGCGTTCAGGAATTCAGCTTGGGGCTGCCAACCACCCCCCCTCCGGGTGCTATTGGAAGGCATTGGGGAGGATATGACTATCAGGTACATCGGGCTGAGCCACCAACTGTGATATCGGTGGGTATTCTGGATGCACTGTGACCCGCAGGGAATGAAGGACCTTGTGTATCTTGAGTGCTGTGAACAGTCCGGGGCAATGATGATAAAATGGTATGCACTCTAGACCTATATATCAAATGGGGCGGAAGAAGTGGGCTTCTTGGTTTCCAAGGTAGTCACTCAATGTGGAGTGCAGAAAGGGGGAGTCCGTGACACTTAGGGGCCGTGTGCATCTCTCCTTGTATGGATGTATCTTCCGCGAGCTTCATCTCACCCCACTCAGCAAAAGCCGGCAACAAAGCCTTGCCCTGGTCGAGCGACTGCAGGAAAGTGGAAGCGCTGGCAAGGAACATAGCAGGGAGGGAGTCCTATAGGTGATGAGGACGAGGTCCCAGGACAAGGGGTATAGATCCGCGCCCCGCAGGCCAGCTTAAGGATGGGAACGTGGGAACCGCGCGCACACTCCTGGAGACCTACCTGGCAGAAAGGAAGCCGTGGTCCAGGGGGCCGGGGACGCGCACTGCTGCCACTGTCGCCACCTCCTCCGGGCAGCCTCCCCCGCAGGCCGCAAGGCCGGGACCAGCAGTGGCTCCCAGGGCGGCGCGGCCGAGCGGGCCCTTTAAATCCCGGGGCGGGCTAGGAGCTGAGGTTCTCCAATCGGAAAGCGGGAGCGGGGCGGGGACCAGGAGGATTGAGCCCGAGCATCGCGAGGAGGAGCTGCGGGGTTGAGGGGCGCGGGGCGCTGGAGCACGTCGGCGGCGCACAGAAGGTTCACCGGTGCCCATTTCAAGCCACTTGCCATTCCAGCTCAGGAACGTTCGGGGCGCAAGAATTTCCCAACTTCCAAGAAAACACTTCCTAATGATTATTTTTAATCCTTGAGAACGAAAATGGAAAAGATAAGGGGAGGGGGGAGGCTAGCCCCTTTTCTGCCAATTGCTCACCCCAGTAGTCCCTCTTGTACTGGTGTGACCCGCTGGAAAAATAAGCCGCTGTTCCTCCTTTCCTATCTCTTAAGGAATCTGAAGGAATTTCCAGTCTTCCTTAGCCTCAGGGAACAGATCGAAGCTTTTGTCGGTAATGGCTTTGTCACCTAGGAACACTCACTAGGTGTCTTATCGACCCCCTAAGGGTTAGCAGTAGGCTTTTGGCTTATCATTAACTGATTTTGTTTGCTTAATTCCCCAATAGAATGGGCCTGTTAAGAAGGTGACCTTAGCTGATTTTAAGTGTTCCCGTAAAGTAGAAGGAGGCTAAGAAGGAGCGCAAAAAAGAAAGCAAGAAAGCAAGCAAGCAAGCAAGCAAGAAAGAAAGAAAGAAAGAAAGAAAGAAAGAAAGAGAAAAAGAAAAAAAATCTGATAAAGATCTGTATTGGTTTCTGTGTATCAACAAAGGGTTTATGCAGCACTGTTCCCTACTGAACCTACAATGCAGTCATAGGCATTCAGTTCTATTCTTAGGCTGATGAAACCTTCTACTCCCCAGAAGAGCCCATTTCCCCTAAGGCGCACTTATAGGGCATTAAGGGGCTTAGCTCCAAATGTGAATGTGAACGGAGAAACACACCCAGGTCAATCTTGACCTCATCCTGACCCCAGGAGCTAAGGAAAACAGGTTCTAATAAGATTAATGCCTGGCTGTATGGAGTTAAGGAAGTTGTGCCCGTTCACTCTGGGCGGTGTCCCTTTCTGTTAAACAAAAGGGCAGGATTAGCAATTCTCCGTTTGGAGAAACTGCCGGTCTCTGTCCGGTGCTGTCTGAGGATGCAACCAAGGACCTTGTGCTTTCTAGGTAAATGCTCAGCTGCTGAGCTTTTTAACATGTATTCAAATGGAGTAAATTAAGTCACATTTACAAGTGAAAAAAAAAACAACGTAGGTAAGTGTATATGCATATATACATAAATATTTATATCAGCTAGATGCACAAATACAACGTCCTTTCCTCTAAAGTAAATACAGGGCTGGATGTCTCAGTGGTTAAGAGTACTTGCTACTCTTGCATAAGACCGAGATTTCCAGAACTCACAGGATGGCTCACAAGAGTCTGTAACTCCTAAGTACTCTTGTGGTATACATAAAATCACTCTAAATAACAGTAGAACACAGCTGGTATGGCTGCCCATGCCTTTCCTCTCTCTCATCAGAAGAAGGCAGAGGCAAAGTCTATGAGTTTGACGCCAACCTGCTTCACACAATGAGTTTCAGGTCAGCCTGATCTACTTCGTGAGTTCCAGGCTTTTCAGAGCTACATAGTAAGACCCTGTATCAAAAAAAAAAAGAAAGAAAGAAAGAAAAGAAAAGAAAGAAAGGGAGAGGAAAGGAAAGGAAAAAAAGAAAGAAAGAAAGAAAGAAAGAAAGAAAGAAAGAAAGAAAAGAAAGAAAAGAAAGAAAAGAAAGAACTAAGATCCATATTTTGGGCCATATAAAGAACAGGTACAAATCAATAAGAAAAGAAAAACCAATAAGCACCAGACAATTGATAGTGGAAGCAAACAGGTAATTCATAGCAGACAATACTTGGAATGGCAAGCGTGTGTGTGTGTGTGTGTGTGTGTGTGTGTGTGTGCATCCTGCACTTCAAAGTCTGTACATCTTAACTAGATTTGCATGCCTTTTGAGGGGAGATGGGGGCAGAGTCTCAGTAGCCCTGGCTCTGGTTTGACTCCACAGGGATTCACCTGCTCCAGCTTCCTGAATTCTGGGCTTAAATGTGAGCACCATGCACTTGGGAGGCAGAGGCAGGCGGATTTCTGAGTTCGAAGCCAGCCTGGTCTACAGAGTGAGTTCCAGGACAGCCAGGGCTATACAGAGAAACCCTGTCTCGAAAAAGTACCAACCCCCCCCCCCAAAAAAAACCAAAAACAAGCAAAAAAACAAAAAAAAAACGTGAGCGCCATCACATCTGGCCCCTTTTATTCAGTTGTTTTGAGGCAGGGTATCACTGTTTAACTCAGGCTGTCCTACCTGTGCAGAACAGGGTGGCCCTGAACTTACAGAGATCTGGCTGCCTCTGCCTGGGATTAAAGGTATGTCCCACTGTGCCCAGCTCCATTTTAATAAATGTTAATTATTTATACATAAATTTACTTATTACCTTTTGTGTGTGTAACAGATGTGCCTAGTGCACAAGCAGGGTCGGGTTGGAAGAATGCTTTGGATCCTCTGAGACTGGAGTCGCAGTCGCCTGTGAGCTGAGCCACCATGTGGTTGCTGGGAATTGAACTCAGGTCCTCTGGAAGAGCAGCCAGTGCTTGTAACCACTGACTTATATCTCCAAACTCCCTTAATGTAATTTATTAAAAATTCTATCTATCGGCGGGAAGGATGGATCCGCACATGCCATGATAAATCAAATGTACCGAGGTCAGAAGCAAGCAGGTTTAGCTCCTCTGAGCCAGCTCAACAGCATTCCCAACACCCCCTCCCCACCTCTCTCTCTCTCTCTCTCTCTCTCTCTCTCTCTCTCAGGAGGGGGGATTTGATTTGTTTTTTTCCTGAGACAGGGTTTCTCTGTGTAGCCCTGGCTGTCCTAGAACTCACTCTGTAGACCAGGCTGGCCTCGAACTCAGAAATCCACCTGCCTCTGCCTCCCAAGTGCTGGGATCAAAGGCGTGCGCCACCACTGCCCCGCTGTCCCCTTTTTCTTAAAACAGGGTCTTACATATCCCAGTCTGTACTCAATATATAGCTGAAGATAAACTTGAACTTATGATTCTCTTCTTGCCTGGACCACTCAAGTGCTTGAATAAGAAAAAAGGAAGCATAGGTCAGGAGAAGTGTTATACTATTCATTTTATTTGGGTTTTGGTCTTCATTTTATTTTATTTATTTCATTTCATTTCATTTTTGAAACGGGGTTTCTGTGTAGCTTTGGCTGCCCTGAAAGATCCCCCTTGCCTCTGCCTCGCTAATGCTGGGTTTCAAAGCGTTTGCCGCCTCTGCCTGGCCAGCCTCAGTGTTTTCTTATCTTTTAGGATCCTGATGGGTTTTCCCATTTGTTTTTGATTGTCTGGATGTTTATGAAGGATGCAGGTCACTTCAAGGGAGGAATGTTCCTCATTGTGGATTTATCTGATATGATTAGATTTACATTATGTATTTAGGGCAAGAATTCCGCAAATGCTGTGTGCTTAGTTATCAGGAGGCAGACGCTAGTGATTTGTCTCAATACTGTTGGGATTTGCTTTGGGCAGTTGAAAGGCAAGGCAGTATCATCTAGGTTTCCCCATGTCACATGTACTTTTTCTTGTATCTAGTTTCTTCCTGGGAGACTTTTTGAGACAGGACTTCTGTCTTTGTCAGGGTTTCTATTCCTGCACAAACATCGTGACCAAGAAGCAAGCTGGGGAGGAAAGGGTTTATTCAGCTTACACCTTCCAAATTGCTGTTTATCACTAAAGGAAGTCAGGGCTGGAACTCAAGCAGGTCAGGAAGCAGGAGCTGATGCAGAAGCCATGGAGAGATGTTACTTACTGGCTTACAGCCTGCTCTCTTATAGAACCCAAGAGCACCAGCCCAGGAGGGATGGCACCACCCACAAGGGGCCCTTCCCACTTGATCACCAACTAAAAAAATGTCTTACAGCTGGATCTCATGGAGACATTTCCTCAACTGAAGCTCCTTTCTCTGTGATAACTCCAGCTTGTGTCAAGTTGACACACAAAACTAGCCAGTACAATTGACCCCTTTGTCAACTTGACACACAAACATATCACTGTTAAACCTCAACTCTTACTTTCTTATTCATCCCCAAGATCTAAATAACTAAAAGTCCCATAGTCTTTGCAAATTCTTACATATTAAAAGTTCATCCCTTTAAAATATCCAATATCTTTTAAAATTCAAAGTCTTTTGAAATATTTAAAGTTTAACTGTGGACTCTACTAAAATGTTTTCTTCCTTCAAGAGGGAAAAAAATCAAGGCACACTTGCATTCAAAAGCAAAATCAAACTTCACCTGTCCTATGTCTGAGATCCAACTCACGATCTTCTGGGCTCCTCCAAGGGCGTGGGTCACTTCTCCAGCTCTACCCTTTGTAGCACACAGCTTGTCTTCTAGGCTCCAGCTGCCTGTACTCCACTGCTGCTGCTGTTCTTGGTGGTCATCTCATGGCACTGGCATCTCCAAAACACTCCTGTCTTCTGCTGTACCTAGGCTTCACCAATAGCTTCTCATAGGCTCTCTTCATGGTGACAAGCCTCAACTCCTATGCAAGACCCCTTCCGCCCTTGGCCATCAATTGCAACTGAGGCTGCACCTTCACCAATGGCCTTCCGTGGCCTCTCACAGTGCCGAGCCTCGGCTGCTCTTCATGACCCCTTCATGCCTTCAAAACCAGTACCATCTGAGTGACTCTTACACAGTACCAAGTCCAGCCACAGCACAAAGTACAACCATGGCTATCTCTGGAACACAGCCTCTGTGCTCTCAGTAAACACTTCCCAGAAGATTTCACCTCAGTGATGCTGGTGTCTTCTTAATCACTACTAATTTCTTAGCTCCAGCTAACCAGCACCAATAGTCCCAGTAATGCAAAGATTTCGCTTTAGTAGTTCTGATATCTTGTTAATCATAGCTGATTCTTCAGCCCCAGCTAACCAAAACCACAGAATCTTCACAATCAAAACAGCAACAGCCCTGATAAGAGTCGTTAGTCTTCCCTCTGAAATTTCACAAGCCAGGTCTCCATCTTCTACGCTGTTCTCAACATTATCCTCCAAGCTCCTACACAACATCCCACAGAGCTCTTAACACCGAATGGATCTTCTAGCCCAAAGTTCCAAAGTCCTTCCACAGTCCTCCCCAAAACATGGTCAGGTTGTCACAGGAATACCCCACTATGCTGGTACTAATTTGTCTTAGTCAGGATTCTCTAGAGTCACAGAATGTATGGGCAGTCTCTATATAGTAAGGGAATTTGTAGATGATTTACAGTCTGTAGTCCAACTCCCCAACAATGGTCAGCAGCAGCTGTGAATGGAAGGCCAAGGATCTAGCAGTTGCTCAGTGCCACGAGGCAAGCAGGTGAAGAAGAGCAAATCCTCCTTCTTCCACTGTCCTTTCATAGGTCTCCAGCAGAAAAAGTGGCCCAGAAAAACAAAAAACAAAAACAAACAAACAAACAAAAAAGCCGGGCGGTGGTGGCACAGGCCTGTAATCCCAGCACTTTGGGAGGTAGAGGTAGGTGGTTTTCTGAGTTCGAGGCCAGCCTGGTCTACAGAGTGAGTTCCAGGACAGCTAGGGCTATACAGAGAAACCCTGTCTCTGAAAAAACCCAAAATCAAAAAAAAAAAAAAAAAAAAAGAGGCCCAGATTAAAGGTGTTTGCTGCCACACCTGGATCTGGGACTTGCTTGGTCCCAGATGACCTTGAACCCAGAGATCTCCTTGTCTTAATCTTCTGGGATTCTTAGCCACTATGCCTCAAGATCTCCATGCCAAGATCCAGGTCAGAAACTTATATCTCCCAGCCTCCAGATTAGGATCCCAGGTGAGTCCTATGATTCTGGATTGTAGTTCTTTCCAGATATAGTCAAGGTGACAATCTAAAATAGTCACTACAACTTCCCTATCTTGCCCAGGCTAGCTCCAACTATTAGGAGATAGTGGAGATTGTGTAATTGTTTCTCAACCCAGAGCAGACACTCAGACTTAGTATCCTTAGGTGATTCTTGCTGGAGGCAAAGTCTAATCTGATGGTGGCCATAAGATAAAAGGGCTTGTTTCTTTTCCAAGACCTGGTTTCTCTGGGTAGCCCTGGCTGTTCCAGAACTCATTCTGTAGCTAGTCTCAAACTCACAGAAATCTGCTTGCCTCTGCCTGCCTAGTGCTAGGACTGGAGGCATGTGCCACCACTACCCAGTTTATGATAGCTTTTATTTTTTTTACACGGAATAGCTGGGATTTTATGGCCTTTCTGTACAACCCTCATAAACTTATTTTAGTTGACAGGTTAAAACTAGTGTTTACTTATGTTTTAGAAATAATATCTTAGCTGGGCAGTGATGGCACATGCCTTTAATCCCAGCACTTGGGAGGCAGAGGCAGGTGGATTTCTGAGTTCGAGGCCAGCCAGAGAAACTCTATCTCGAAAAACCAAAAAAAAAAAAAAAAAAAAAAAAAAAACACAAAAAAAGAAAGAAAGAAAGAAGGAAGGAAGGAAAGGAAGGAAGAAAGAAAAGAAATAAGATCTTGCTAGAAATAAGATCTTGTTAGATTGGCCCCAAATTCTTAGGTTCAAGTGTGGTGCCAGGGAAGGATTAGTGATCCCCAAAACAACAGACAGGAGCTGATCTGATGCAATTCACATCAGGGTCTTTATTCTATTTGAGCTAGCTCAGCCCCACCCACCCCCACCCAGCATCACCATCACACAGGACAATTTTGGTGGTGGGGAACCCCAAATATCTACCTATGGGGGCAAGACTTTATAGAAATCGACAAGTAGGGGTGTGTGTGTTAGCATCTAATTGGAGAGCTATCATGGCCTTTAACATAATTGATTGGTGCTGGGAGTCATATGATAAACTTAATTTCTGCGGGATTTGTGGAGGGGTAACCAGGAAATGGGATATAACTTGAGATTTCAATGAATGCAATAATTATTTTAAAAAAAAAAAACCCTTAATTTCTATTTCCCTTTGCATTGGTGATCCTTAGGCAGGGCATGGGCTTGTAACCTGGGGGTACAGACTGTTCTTGAGCCTAGAGACCCGAGCTAGGTTTGGGTTTTGTTAGGGAAGGGACGGGTAACTTGGAAACTAAGGTAGGTACTGGCCTGTTAGTTTACCTGAGTTCAAACTTAGGTCAGGTTCTCTAAAATGAAGTTTGAACTTAAAGCATGTGGCCTCTCACAAGCTATCTTCCTTCCTTTGCTTGTTTCCCAAGTAGCTGAGACCACAAAGATGTGCCACCATTGCCCAGCTTATTTTTCCACATTAAAAGAAAAAGTTCACTCTGGGAGGCAGAGGCAGACAGATTTCTGAGTTCAAGGCCAGCCTGGTCTACAGAGAAACCCTGCCTCGAAAAAAATCAAAATTCAAAAAAAAAAAAAGAAGAAGAAGAAGAAGAAGAAGAAGAAGAAGAAGAAGAAGAAGAAGAAAAAGAAAAAGAAAAAAAAGTTGCTTGGCATGGTGGCACACATCTTTGATTCCCAGCACTTGGGAAGCAGAGGCAGTTGGATTTCTGAGTTCGAGGCTAGCCTGGTCTACAGAGGACAGTTCCAGGACAGCCAGGGCTACACAGAGAAACCCTGTCTCAAAAAGCCAAAACAAAAATGTTCAAATACATGTTTACTCATATGTCAGCCAAATATGTATGACACCATTCGGGGGCCAAGAGAGAGTGTCAGATCCCCTGGAGCTGCAGTTACTAGAGGCTGTGAGCCTCCTGATAATGAGTTGGTGAAAACTGTTAAATTCAGATCCTTGGAAGAGCAGTATTATTGTCTTAATTCATGAGACATCTCTCTGGGCCATTTGTTCTTCCTTTCTGTCTGGTTTTAATCCTCCCATTTTTTTTTTCTTGAGACAGGGTTTCTCTGTGTAGCCCTGGCTGTCCTGGAACTCACTCTGTAGACCAGGCTGGCCTCGAACTCAGAAATCCACCTGCCTCTGCCTCCCAGAGTGCTGAGACTACAGGCGTGCGCCACCACTGTCTGCCCACCCCCCCTACACACTCACTTTTTAAAAGAACTAAATTGAGGAGCTGGAGAGATGGCTCAACAGTTAAGAGCAGTTAAGTGATACTCTTAAGGAAGATTCAGATTCCAGCACCCACATGGTGGCTCCCAGCTATCTGAAGCTCCAGTTTCTCAGAATCCAACACTTTCACGTGACCTCCCTGGGCACTGCATGCATATGGGGTATGTTGGGGTTCAGGAATTACACACAAAACATATGAACCATGTTCTCTGTTAAGCAAGAATAGCTTACTGAACACACACCCTAATACTGGCCAGGCCACCAGAGACATAGCTCAGAATTATCTGAACTAAGACAACGGATATTGCCAGGTGGTGTGGTGGCGCATGCCTGTAATCCCAGCACTCTGGGAGGCAGAGGCAGGCGGATTTCTGAGTTCGAGGCCAGCCTGGTCTACAGAGTGAGTTCCAGGACAGCCAGGGCTACACAGAGAAACCCTGTCTCGAAAAAAACCAAAATCCAAAAAACAAACAACAAAAAAACAAACAAACAAACAAAAAAAACCACAACGGATATCTTTTTCTGTCAGTTTATAAAGAAAAAAATAATAAAAATCATGAGTTCATACACAGGTGTAGGAAGTACTGCCTGGTGACCAGTTCTGACTCAAGATATTTCAGACATAAGAGTTTATATTGACCTTGGATTTGATGGGTCCTATGTAAAGCTTTGTGGAATTTCTTAAGATTAGCAAAGCCGATACAGACCTTTCAAAACATACAGGGTATGTGATCGGCATGACCTTGCTCTGAGCCAAGTCACTTCTCTGTGTCAATGACTGGCAGGCAAGTTACAGCAGCAATATGAAGTAGATGGCAGGCATGGAACAAAATGGCTACAGCTATTCTGGGTGGGGGAGGGGCGGACCATAACAGGTTATGCAGGTAATACACCCATACCCAGAAAATAAAAATAAATAAATCTTTAAAAAAGAGAGCAAGGCCGGGCAGTGATGCTGCACACCTTTAATCCAAGCACTTGGGAGGCAGAGACAGGTGGATTCTGAGTTCGAGGCCAGGCTGGTCTACATTGAAAAACAGAGAGAGAGAGAGAGAGAGAGAGAGAGAGAGAGAGAGAGAGAGAGAGAAGGCTGGAGATCATAGCATGATGGCACACACCTTAAATCCCAGCACTTGGGAGGCAGAGGCAGGTGGATCTCTGAGTTCGAGGACAGCCAGGTCTGCAGAGTGAGTTCCAGGACAGCCAGGGCTATACAGGGCTGTCTCGAAAAAACAAACAAACAAACAAACAAACAAACAAACAAAAAGAGGGGTGTGATGGTCAGTCTTGTTTTTTTACAGTAATTGATCTTGAATCAAATAAGAGCTAACCCTCTGGGCGTGTCTGCGAGGGTATTTCCCGGAAGTATGGTTTGTGGGGAAGGGTCTCTCCCAAAGTGGGTGGTAACCTGTGCAGCAGACCAGGTATAAAGAGGTTTAAGAAAGATGGTCCTTTGTTGGTGGCGACTGTGTCTGTCCTGCAGCTGCTGTTCCAACCCTCTGTGGTATCGGAACTCAGCTTCTTCAGCAGATGGAAGACCAGGGGCTCTTCAGGGACCTCCGGGAGTTTAGTGCCACACTAGGACTGCAGAGGCATCCAGACTCATGGACGGAGCAGGTTTTCAGCCTCCAGCATGCTGGTCGCTGTCCAGCCCATATCATAGAAGCCAATGTAATAAGCCGTCTTTTGTTATAGCTAGTCATTCCATCACTTCTTTGCCTTTAAAGAACTCAGACTAATATGGATTCACAATTTATGATCCTTCATATATATTTCACTTTCACTGAGCACAGTGTATTTTTTTCAGTGTTATGGATGGAACCCAGAGCTTTGGATTACTAAGCAAAGTACTCGAGAAACGCTGTCTCGAAAAACAAAACAAAACAATTTAAAAAACACTTTAAAATCACTTTTAAATTTAATGTGTGTGTGTGTGAGAGAGAGAGAGAGGCGCGGGGGGGGGGGGGGGAGGGAGAGAGAAGGAGAGAGAGATGAGCAGGCTTCCATCTTTTTTTTTTTTTTTTCCGAGACAGGGTTTCTCTGTGTAGCCCTGACTGTCCTGGACTCACTCTGTAGACCAGGCTGGCCTCGAACTCAGAAATCCACCTGCCCCTGCTTCTCAGAGTGCTGGGATTACAGGAGTGCGCCACCACTGCCCTGCCCGGCCTCTCCCTCCATCTTTCTGTGAGTTTCAGGCTGCCTGGCCACCATTGAATGGTAAGTGCTCTTACCCGCGGAGCCATCTCAGCAGCTCAAAACCAGTCTTTCTTGCTGCCACCTAATAGGCCAGTTGCTTTTAAGATTGAGGGATTTAATTTCACAAAGACTTGTTTTTGCAGAGCAATTATCACATTGTTGAAGCCTTGGCTGGTGACTACACCCTCCCACACAGGACCTCATGCTGCCATAGAAGCCACCCACAGCGTAGCACCTTAAATTCTGCTGTGGTAAGCAGCCCAAGTGGCCATCTGTGGATAGACATATATGGCTTGAAGCCGGCTCAAGGCTCAGGAGCTAGATAGCTTTTTTGCCAGGCACATATCTAAAGCCTTGGGTTCTAATTAAAGCCTCTGAACTATAGGCGGCTTTAAAGATTAAGCTTTTTTTTCTCTCTCTCTGCAGGATTCCAGATTTCCCAAGGCTTCCTTTTGACTATGATAAATTGTGACAAAAACAAGATCTGTCCGTAATCTTGTCTGAGAACAGAGAAAATGAACATGGTTCCAAAAGGATAAATAACCAAATATCTCCTAATCCCGCTGGTCTGGTTTGTTTCTTTTTTCCTGCAGTGCTGGCGATGGGACCCAGAGCCTCCTATGTGCCTGACAAGCGCTCTACCCCGCTCGACAGATAAGCTAAGCTAAGCGATGTGCCCAGTCCCTCCAACTCTAGCTAATAAGCATTCTTACTACCAATTACAGCGTTAGCCTCCTCTGTACCCTACTATCTCCTTGTCATGACTTATTGAGGCATACAACCATAGGTTTACCACTACATCCTATCCAGAGCAAATCTTTAAACATCCATACCTGGACTGGTTGTGGGGCCAGGTACTCAGGAGGCTCCCCTCCCCCACCAACGCCCCCGGGTTTACTATACAGCTCAGGTCTCAAACTCAGCAGCAATCAACCTGCTTCAGCCTCCAAGTGTTGAGATAACAGGAATGTGTCACCATGCCCAGATAAGAGGAATCTCTTGAGGTCAGACGTTCAAGAAGTAGCCTCGGGGAGCAGATCTGGGGAGAGGGCTCGGTGGTTAAGAGCAGTTCCAGAGGTCCTGAGTTCAATTCCCAGCAACCACATGGTGGCTCACAACCATCTGTAATGGGATCTGACGCCCTCTTCTGGTGTGTCTGGAGACCGCCACAGTGTACTTATATAAATAAAATAAGCCTTTAAAAAATAAATATAAGAAACCGGTGTACCAAACAACTAAACAGAGCAAGGAAATGCCCCACCCCTACCCCTGAGAGCTCTCACTTGGTATATCTTAGGTCCTGGATTCCAATGCCATTCCCAGCAAAATACACACACACACACAGACACACACACACTAGGGGTGGGGGAAGAATACATAATGTAATTAAAGTGTTAAAGAAAGAATTCTATGAAACAGGTCCAAACACTGAGGTCTAGATAGCTCAGTTCATATCCCAGGTTGGGCTTGGACACAGATCTGCTAAGCCTCCTGAGTGGTACATTTACAGATGTGCATCACCATACCCAGTTCCTTTTTTTTTTGTTGTTTTTTGACTTTTCAAGACAGGGTTTCTCTGTGTAGCCCTGGCTGTCCAGAAACTCACTCTGTAGACCAGGCTGGCCTCGAACTCAGAAATCCACCTGCCTCTGCCTCCCAAGTGCTGGGATTAAAGGCGTGTGCCACCGCTGCCCGGCCCATATCCAGTTCCTTAATGACTTATTCAAGTCCCACAGAGCAGTAGTTGCTGTGTGGCGAGTAGAAACTATGGATAAGAGCCACAAAGGGGAGGTATGTCCAAAAGACTTGGGTCCGGTCCCCAAGCCTATCCTGGTCAAGAACGGGTCACAGACCTACGTGACTTCGACCCCAACCCCACCCGTTTCTCTGTCCAATGTAGTAGTCAGAGCTCAAGGTGGAGGTGGAAGGGCAGCCTCAAGGACAGTCGGGCGCTAACACCTAGGATCCAAAGATCCTTATCTTCTGTCCCGAACTGTTTTGGCTTCAAGAGTCTTTCCCAGAGCCTGTTTCCAGGAGCAGACCTCATTCCTTAGCCTTGACTTTCTTCTGACACCTCTCTGCCTTTGCCTGTGCAGCGCCTTCCAAGTGGAAGGCGGTCTCTTCCCTTCTCATCTGGAGCTCACACCTTTTCTGTCAAGACTGAGTTCCGTGATACCTCTGAGGTAATGCTACTTATGAGGTAGAGAAGGCCTTCCCATTTCTTTTCCCACCTTCTGGACCCTCTCACCAAGGGCGGATCCCCTTTGACCTGCCCATCTCCCCAAGTACCCATATCTGCCCCTGTGCCCACACTGCATTCCCTGCCTCCACCCCAGGCCCCAAGCTAGTATAGACTACCAGAGTCCATCAACCAACAGTAAGGCTACTGCTGCCATCTTTCTGCTTGGCAAGCATTTGTGGGGATAAACTGCAGCAGGGTGCTGGGGTAGTCCCAAGGCCTGTTTTCGCCTGTGGCTTTCTGTTTCACAGCACCTGCATGCCAGTTGCCCTATTCCAGAGCCAGTGGAACCCCTGTAATGAGCCTGGCTCCTATCAGGGTGTAACTTCTAGAAGTGGAGTCAATAGGGCCCAGTGCCCAGATCCCTTGACACAGATCTAAAAGACAGTAGGTTTTGTTCTTGTTGGAAACAAAACTTCACGGAATCTAGGCTGGCCTGGAGCATACTGTGTAGCAGATGATGACCTTTTTTTTTTTTTTTTTTTGGATTTGGTTTTTTCGAGACAGGGTTTCCTCTGTGTAGCCTAGGCTGTCCTGGAACTCACTCTGTAGACCAGGCTGGCCTCAAACTCAGAAATCCACCTGCCTCTGCCTCCCAGAGTGCTGGGATCACAGGTGTGTGCGCCACCAACGCCCCAGCAGATGAAGACCTTAAACTGCGGATCTTTCTGCTTCTTTGCTTGCAACTGTCAGGTCCAAGGGAAACTCCACTCCTCCCAATTCCGGCTCCCTTTCTCCCCTACCTAAGGAGCTATTTCCTTATCGCTGGGAGGAGGAACAAATGGCTCTTAGTGGTGCTGATTAGCACACTAAAGTGCAAGCAGCCCCCAGGCTCCCTCAGGATCACAGCATCTCACCCTCCTCCTCTCCAGCACAGACTGAAGCTGGGGGCGGGGGGCAGCTTCTCATTCTTTTGTTATTTCAGCCTCTCTCTCTCTCTCTCTCTCTCTCTCTCTCTCTCTCTCTCTCTCTCTCTCTCTCTCTCTCTCTCTCTCTCCCCCTCCTTTCCCCCCTCTCCTTTTGGCCCCTTCTCTTTTGATCTTTGCCCACACGAAGTTTGTCTCTCTTGCTCTTTTCCACCCGCATGGGCTGGTTCAGTCTACCAGCCATGTGTACTGTACGTAGATCACTATTTCCTCTGTCTGCTCTGGAGTCTTCCAGATGCCTCTGGCTGTGCTCTCCCTCAGATCCACAATAAAAACCCTTCACCTTGACCATACCTTGGTGTGGTCATGTCATCAATTTATCCTGGGATTAAGGATACACTGAAGAAAAAAAAAAAAGGATACACTGAAGAGCAGGGATCAGAGATTCAGGGTTAAATTTTTAAAACTTACATTTATTTATTTATTTATTTATTTATGTATGTATGTATGTATGTAGTGTGTGTGTGTGTGTGTGTGTGTGTGTGTGTACATGAGTGAGTCACAGCACACACATGGAGGTCAGAGGACAGCTTGCTGGAGTCAAGTTTTCTCCCAGTCTGGGGGAGCGGATCTAGGGGAGGTGGCTTGGCGGTTAAGAGCTCTTCCAGAGGTCCTGAGTTCAATTCCCAGCAACCATGTGGTGGTTCACAACCATCTGTAATGCAATCTGACTTCCTCTTCTGGAATGTCTAGGGACAGCTACAGTGTACTCATGTAAATAAAATAAAAAATTTTTCAAAAAGTTTGTGTATAGGTAAGGGTGGGTATTGAACGCTCGTGCCCATAGAGGTCAGAGGTGTCAGAGCCTCTTGGAGTCCGAGTTACAGGTGGTTGTGAGATGCATGATGGGTCCAGGCAACTAAACGTGGGTCCTCAGCAAGAGAAGCTTGAATTCTTAACCACTTAGCCATTTCTCTGGTCCTGTTCCTCACGCCACCACCCCTACCCCCCACTCCCCCAAGGATGGGAGTCTCACTATATAACTTCAGCTTGCCTTGAAGTCAGAGCTCGGCCTGCCTGGACCTCCAGAAGGCGAGGATTAAAGGCATGTGTCACCATACACCAACCCTGCGCTGCACTCAGAGAAATTCTGAAGCTGCTTCCCTCAAGGAAATTCTCCGAGTCCCCGGCTAGGAGAAGTGCTCTAAATGTCTCCAGGCTGTTTAGTGTTTTGTCAACTTGACACTTTTCCGGGGACTGGGAAACTGAACTGCAGTTGAGAAAAAGCCTCCTATCAGATAGCCTGTAGGCAAGTGGCAAGTCTGTGGACACTTTACTCTCTTTTTCTTTCTCTCTCTCCTTTCTTTTTCTTTCTTTCTCTCCTTTTTCTCTTTCTTCCTCTCCTTTCTCTTCTTTCTTCCTTTCTTTCTTCCTTCCTTCCTTCCTTTCTTTCTTTCTTTTTCTTTCTTTCTCTTTCTTTCTTTCTTTCTTTCTTTCTTTCTTTCTTTCTTTCTTTCTTTCTTTCTTTCTTTCTTTCTTTCTTTCTTTCTTTCTTTCTTTCTTTCTTTCTTTCTTTCTGTCTTTTTGAGACAGGATTTCTCTGTGTAGCCCTGGCTGTCCTGGAACTGAACCTGTAGACCAGGCTGGCCTCAAACTCAGAAATCCGCCTGCATCTCAAGAGGATTAAAGGTGTGTCCCACCACAACTGGTTCCTGTTTTTACCCTCTCCCTTCCTTTCTTTTCTTCTTCTTCTTCTTCTTTTTTTTTTTGAGATGTGGTTTCTCTGTGTAGCCTCGGTTATCCTGGGACTCACTCTGTAGACCAGGCTGGCCTCAAACTCAGAGATCAGCTTGCCTTTGCCTACCGAGTGCTGGGGACTAAAGGCAAGCACCACCACTGCCCGGCTCTGTGGGATCTTTTCTTGCTAGATGATTGAAATGGGAGGGGCCACCCTCTGTGGGTGGTAGCATTCCTGTGCAGGTGGTCCTGGGTTTTATAAGAAAGCAAACTGAGCTAGCCAGTAAGCAATTGTTCCTCCTTGGCCTCTGCTTCAACTCCTGCCCTGACTTCTCAGTGCTATAAAATGTAAGCTGAAATGAACTCTTTCCTCATCACATTGCTGTTGGTCATGATGTTTATCATAGCAATAGAAACCTTCAGAACATTCAGAGCACAGCAGCGTCAGAGTGGAGCTGCCAGGCTCCGAGAGGACAGATGGATCCCCAGGGGAAGGGACGGCCATCTGCTCTACATGGAATGGAGCCATGATAGGAAGGAGGCTGCTTTGGCCTTTTCTGCCACCTTTGTGACTCTCTAGCTAGGTCTTCCGAGCAGTAGGACGTTTCTCAAGAGATCCGCCTCCCCCTCCTCCCCCCTTCCTTTCTGTACTGCCCTAAATTCTGCCAGAAGACAAAGTCCTTTCCTTTTATAGACAGTCTCCGCCACAAATGTGGTTCACCACTTTTGAGACTCCTTACCATTCCCATACAGATTCATTGCCATCTGTCCTGGGTGGCAGAGTTTCTGGGGCCAAAGAGAAATGACATGACTTGTGGGATAAAGCCGAGGACTTCTGAGAAGTGTACAGAAGGGCCACGAATGCCTGTGGCTTTGCTGAACGACTCATTGGTGGCGTCTTGTTACAGGCATACACTCTATTTGCCAACTCAACTCCTACTTAAACACCCCGTCCTCTTTCTTCCTATCCCCGGAAATACTAGTGCCGAGGATGAAATTTGGGAATAAATGTGTGAGCCTAGCCAGACCACATGACCTAAAACGGGAACACAGGGAGCCAAGCTTGCCCACGGCCTGAGGCTCCTCACTTTGTAAGAGTTGGGGAGGCTGCCTCTGTGGGAAAGCCTACTGAGGGCTGAGGAATCACAGGCCAAGCAAAGTCCCCTTCGCTGCTGCAAGATGAGGAGTCCTTGGGCAAGAGTGCTCCCCCGGCTCAGGCTGCTCCTATTATTTTTCTCTCTTAAACTGGTTTTACTTGGGATTCTGCCACTTGCCACCCACATATTACCAAAGAGTAGCGCATCTGCCTTCCTGCCTGGTCAGGTCAGGTAAGGCTCCCAGACTGGTTGTCTGATGTCAGGGCATGTTAATGTTATAGACAGGAATTTTGCCTAAGAGATTTCTCAAGCTACCAGAATCCATTCCCAGTGTCTCACAAGATCAGCAGGCAGGACTCATGAATAGCCTGGATCCAAACATCCTGTTCACTGGCTGAGAAACCTGTGCTTTTGCTGCTCAATCTGCTGGGGCACGCTCCTGCTGTGGATGTTTTCCGGAATGCCTTACCCACTTGTCTGGTGGACTTTGTCTTCAAGAGAGCAGGGCCCAGGCTCGGGGATCCTCAGTCTTGTAGCTGTTAGGATCATGGAAAGCCAGGGGGTGGTGGCACACTCCTGTAATCCTAGCACTCTGGGAGGCAGAGGCAGGCAGATTTCTGAGTTTGAGGCCAGCCTGGTCTACAGAGTGAGTTCCAGGACAGCTGGGGCTACACAGAGAAACCCTGTCTTGAAAAAGCCAAATACAAAAAACCAAAAAAAAAAAAAAAAAAAAAAACCCCCAAAAAAACAAAAAAAAACAAACAAACAAACAAACAAAAAAAGAAAGAATCCAGGGATTTTGGGTTTTTTTGTTCGTTTGTTTGTTGGTTGGTTTTTTTTTTCCGAGACAGGGTTTCTCTGTGTAGCCCTGGCTGTCCTGGAACTCACTCTGTAGACCAGGCTGCTTCGAACTCAGAAATCTGCCTGCCTCTTGCCTCCCAAGTGCTGGGATTGAAGGTGTGCGCCACCACTGCCTGTCAAGAATCCAGGTTTTGGCAGAGCCACAGGAGTGAAATTTGACAGCGTTTCGGTTGTCTCTGAAACATTGTCATTTGGAACAAAGATCGACCTTGAAAAAAGTGTTGCTTTTCTCCTTCAGCCATGCCCCCCCCCCTCCTTGTACTGAGCCATTCTAAGAGCTCTGTGGTAACCCTGAGATATATGTCAGAACGTGAGATGGCTTGTAAGCCACTAATGTCTGAGGGAGAGGTGCCAGGAAGCCAGCCTGTCAGAACATGGAGAAGAAAGTCAAGCATGACACTTGCAAGACAATTTCCTACAGGGTACACTGAAAAGATGCCCAAAATGGCCTACAGCACTGGGGAGAAGCTGGGCATGGGAAAACAGAGTCTGGGGGCCAACACCAAGGTAGGGGGTACCCTGAGAGCTGAGACCTAGGAGTGGGCAAACAGTTGGACCAAGAAACTGTGCCTGGCTCACTAATCACTTGTAGGAAAACAAATGCCCAGGCCTAGAAGTTGTCCAGAGAAAGGGAGGCTTTGAGAGGACGGGTAAGGGAAATCTATGTGTTACTCAAGCACACTCCCTTGCCTTAAAGAGCTACCCAGGATTCCCCAAGCCCCGGGGCCCTACTGTGTGTTGTCTGCCTTTTCTGGGCCTCAGTATTCTAAATCACCAAATGGCCAACGTGTTTGCTGCCAGGGCAAGCATTTAGCCTGAAAGAAGAGGCCACGGGCAGTGCCATTTTGTGACCTCTCTCCGAGGGACAAGGCACGGAAATAGAGTAAAGTCGTAATAGCCCTCCACCCCTCACCAACCCATTATGGGAGAAGCCAAGCCTGGTGGGATGGGGCTAAGAGAGAAACATCCATTGCTAGTCCTACACCACACTGACCCACTTGGTCACTGTAGGGAAAACAGAGACTTCCTCCTACCCCTGGCTGTCCCTAAATCCCCAATGGGGCTCAGAGAAATGACTGAGGGATCTCCCCATTAATCTCAACATTTCATCCCTACCCACCCACCCCACCCCAACCTGCACTTACCAAAAGCCCCCAGGTGCAGTATTAAGACCTCCCCGTGCCTCTACGTCCACACTAACAGCTATTTGCATCTGGAGCCTTCAAGAGACATAATACTGACTACGGAATGTCAGGCAGCAGTGGGCCACGATACATAGCTATGGGAGACATGCCCTAACAACGGACTCCTTGGAAGAAAACCGAGTATACAATATAGCCTGAGCTCTTCTAGCATTCCTGGGTGGGGGTGGGGAGCAGGGGGTGTGTGGACCTAGCTTTGCTTTGCGTCCATAAGGAGAAGGGTATTCTACTAAGTTTCCAAAGCATTGCATAAACCAGTGAGGACCTTCAGCATCCGGGCCTTTGAAAGCTCTTTTTAGGTGCTGGAGAGATGGCTCAGCAGTTAAGAGCACTGGGTACTCTTCTGAAGGTCCTGAGTTCAAATCCTAGCAATCACACAGTGGCTCACAACAACTATCTGTAATGAGATCTGACGCCCTCTTCTGGTGTGTCTGAAAACAGCTGCAATGTATTTACATATAATAAATAGATCTTAAAAAAAAAAAAAAAGAAGCCGGGCGGTGGTGGCGCAGGGATTTAATCCCAGCAGAGGCAGAGGCAGGTGGATTTCCGACTTCGGAAGCCAGCCTGTCTACAGAGTAAGTTCCCGGACAGCCAGGGCTATACAGAGAAACCCTGTCCGGGGGTGGAGGTGGGGGTGGGGTGGAGGTGAGCGTGGGGGTGGGGGAAAGCTTCTTTTTAGATCCATTTATTTGCCGATTTGTTTATCTGTTTTAGAGAAGGGGCATCTGGAGGTCAGAGGTCAGAGGTCAGTTCCCTCCAGCTACCGGGTTGTCCCAGAGATCAAACTCAGGTTGTTGGGCTTAGCCGCAAGCACCTTTACCTGGAGAGTCGTCTAGCAAGCTAGCATCCAGCCCTTTAGAGACAGATGAAGTCTGCAGATAAGGCTGAAGTGGAGTAGTGGACGTAGCTTGAGGGATGGGCAGGCCTCAGCCTGGGGTAGCTCTGACCAGGGGGAAAAAAAGCACAGCTGTTGTGGGTCTGCGCTTCCTCTGAAGTGTCAGAACGCTGCCGAAACACCGCTCAGGGAGGCGAAACACAGTCTAAGGAGTCCCACCTAAGTTTCTCCGGGTGAGACATGGGGGGACTGGGACGGAGGCTGTGCTTCTTAAACTCCTGTGCACCTAGACGCTGCTGGGAACCTTGAACAGTCGAGAGCATTGGTTCTCATCCTGTGTCCCCAGAGGCTGCTGGGGATCAAGAGGAGTTGAGAATGGGGGCCCATGAGCCCAGGGCAGGGGGATTCCACCTTAGGTCTGGGTGAGGGCCAGGAGTATGGAGGGGCTCTACAAAATGACGGCTTCCCCCTGAGGTGGTTCTTGATAAAGAAGATAGTCCTTGATTGTCCAAACTGTTTTGCTCATGGTGGATGAAGATGTATATATATATCCTACTCAGGGTGATCCAGGGATTAAATACATTTTGCTGACAGGGATGCCCCGAAGGGAGGCTCATTGGCTAAACACTCGAGGGCCCCTTTAGAGATCTCATTAGCATGGAGAACTCTATGCTACTGTGACCTGTTTTCATGGTTCTCTTAGCCGGTTTCATGGTTATGTGCTCCAGGACAGGAACCTGGTCGGGAGCTAGTTCCAACTGCCATTCTCTTTTTTTAAAATATATATATATATATTTGGTTGTTTGGATTTGGTTTTTTCGAGACAGGGTTTCTCTGTGTGTAGCCCTGGCTGTCCTGGAACTCACTCTGTAGACCAGGCTGGCCTCGAACTCAGAAATCCTCCTGCCTCTGCCTCCCAGAGTGATGGGAGGCCTTGGTCTTCAGGGGTACATTTTCATAGACACCCAGACGCAAGGTCCTATGGGTACTTGGACACAGGACAACATGCATCCGGGGCTCTTAGAGGGTATGTGTACCTTCATGACCAGACCCAGATCCAAAACCTGCACCTGATATGTACACAGATAAAACCTTGGGTCCCCCAAAAAGAAGGAAGGAGTGGCCCCTGGTCCTGGAAAAACTCAGTGCAACAGTGTAGGGGAATACCAGGATAGGGAAGTGGGAAGGGGTGGATTGTGGAACAGGGGGAGGGAAAAGGGCTTATGGGACTTTTGGGGAGGGGGGATCCAGGAAAGGGAAAATCACTTGAAATGTAAATAAAGAATATATTGAATAAAAACAAAACAAAACATGGGTCCCTGGAGTTACACATGGAGATCTGCACAGGCCTAAGCCATAGGCATGCCTGTGTCACATGTATGGGTATCTAGAGATAAATATGCACAGATGCTAAGGGCTGAGTTCATGTGCATATTTGATCACTTCCATATGTGCATGCATTCATATGAAGTATATGTGTACAAACATCTAACCATAGGCCTATGGACAAATAATCACTTGTGTATACATACATATCTGTGGGCACTTGGAGTACACATGTACTTGGTCCTAGAACAGTGGAAATCCCTGCAGTGTAGACTCTCTGTCTGTCTGTCTATGTTTCTCTGTCCCTCTGTCTATCTCTCTCACCCATGCTTGTATGCAAGTTCCCAGAAATCTACATGCGCAGACATCCAGGTCCAAGCTTGCAAATAACCTATTCACTCTCAATTGTACACATATAGGCACCCAAAGGTATGCATGCACACACAACTAGAAACACCAGCCTCAGTCAATGGGCGCCTCTGAATGCATACATAACTATGTCTAAGCACTTTGGTAGGCACGCATACACATACAGACAGGAACACTGAGGCAGCACACATGGCTAGTATGCATTTGCACATAGAAATGTAGTTGCACAACTACTTTTTTTTTTTTTTGAGACAGGGTTTCTCTGTGTAGTCCTGGCTGTCCTGGAACTCACTCTGTAGACCAGGCTGGCCTCGAACTCAGAAATCCGCCTGCCTCTGCCTCCCAGAGTGCTAGGATTACAGGCATGAGCCACCACCACCCGGCTGCACAACTACCTTTTACAAGATATGCACACACCTGCTAGGCATATCTGTACACCAGTAGTCCAGAAAATATATACTGAGGCTAGTAGTACATATGTGTGCATAATCTCATCATCTCCATTTCCAACAGCAAAGTATGAGCATTACACACCTCTATATAAAGGCACCAAAGTATTATAACTGTGTACACACATGTGTGGGAGTATACCGTGGAATGTACAACTTTATCCTCTTCAGAAGGTACACGTACCTTCATGCACATATGAACATACAATTATCCTTTTTTGTTGTTGTTTTGTTTTTTGGATTTGGTTTTATGAGACAGGGTTTCTCTGTGTAGCCCTGGCTGTCCTGGAACTCACTCTGTAGACCAGGCTAGCCTCGAACTCAGAAATCCACCTGCCTCTGCCTCCCAGAGTGCTGGGATTACAGGCGTGCGCCACTGCCGCCCAGCTACATCCAATTATCCTTAAATGTCCCCAGCCCTGCCTGGATGGTTATGGCTCCCAGTAGGAACTAGCAGAGCTTTTCGGTGAGGCACAGCCCATGGCTCGGCTTTCCCAGACACTTGCTCCTTCCCTTGGACTGTCACTAAGCCTAAGAAGACCACAGTGCATCTACTTTTCTTTTTTATATTTATTTATTTATTTATTTATTTATTTATTTATTTATTTGCGTCTACTTTTCTGAACTGAGGCATGAGTGCTGTCTTAGTTAGGGTTTCTGTTTTTGGGAAGAGACACCATAGCCATGGCGACATTTATAATGGGAAACATTTCATTGGGGCTGGCTTACAGTTTCAGAGCTTTAGTCCATTCTCATCATGGCAGGGAGCATGGCAGCGTCTACATCTTTTTTGTTTGTTTGTTTGTTTTTTGTTTTTTTCTGATATATTTTTAATTTACATTTCAAA
This sequence comes from Apodemus sylvaticus, assembly GCF_947179515.1. NCBI lineage: Eukaryota > Metazoa > Chordata > Mammalia > Rodentia > Muridae > Apodemus > Apodemus sylvaticus. Next base: position 12,195,053 of record NC_067495.1, on the reverse strand, counting down.
TGATTTCCCCTTTCCTGGCTCCCCACTCCCCGAAAGTCCCATAAGCTCTCTTCCCTCCCCCTGTTCCCCCATCCACCCCTTCCCACTTCCCTGTTCTGGTATTGCCCTATACTGCTGCACGGAGTCTTTGAGTTCTACATCTTAATCCATAGGCAGCAGAAGGGGACTGTGTGCCACACTGGGCAGAGTCTCAGCATAGGTGACCTCAAAGCTCACCCCTACAGTGACATGCTTTCTCCAATAAGGCTACACCTTCTCCAACAAAGCCACACCTCCTAATAGTGCCACTCCCTATGGGCCAAGCACACACACACACACACACACACACACACACACACACATACTCTCGCGCGCGCGCGCGCGCGCGAATCTATGGGGACCATTCCTATTCAAACCACCACAAGTGCCTATAAAACTATATAGCCGTTCAGCAGTAGAATAACTTGGTATGGGCCAAATTTGGAGGCACAGTAGAAGGTGATTTTGTGCAGTTATAAAATGGGTATATCTCCAATATACCCATTTTCCTAGGCAGCAATGTCGCTGAGGATGGACAATGGGCACAGCTTCTAGAACCCACTGCAATGCTGCAGATTTCATCCTCGAATTTTCCTGAGCTGCTGCTGTTTCCTCTCAGCTCCATACCTGGTTTCAACTTAGCCCGAGGATCAGTCAAATTCCCTTTCCTTCAAGTGAGTGCCTTCTCTCACACATAGTCAAAGGCAGGTCTCCTGAAATTAGCCTGGAAAGTAAGAGGCAACGTCTCAGTGGTTCCAGCCTTTATAATAAAGTGTTATGGGCTCTGTGGCTCAATACACGCGGCGGTTTGAATAAGTATGACTCCACTCCGCAGGCTCATATTTGAATGCATAGTCATCAGGGAGTGGAACTATTGAGAAAGACTAGGAAGGATGTGCTTTGAACTGTGGGGTCCTGGCTCTGGAAGCTTCGGAGGAGGATATTAGGAAGTGACTTAGAGGCCATTCTTGTGAAATTTTGAGGAAGAAAGTGGCTGCTTTCTGCTTCTGTCCAAAAAAAAAAAAAAAAAAAATCTGCCTGACAGTAAACGGAAGAGTTTTGGAGTAAGAAAAGCCTCACCCTAAAGGGAGTAAAGGGAGTGGCAGCCTCAGGACAAGACCCTGTCCAGCTAAGCTAACTTGCAGAAAGGAATTAAAGTGTCTCCTAACTCCCCCCCTCCAAAAGAGAGAGAGAGAGAGAGAGAGAGACAGAGAGAGAGAGACAGAGAGAGAGAAAGTGAGAGACAGAGACAGAGACAGAGAGACAGACAGACAGAGAGAGAGAGAGAGAGAGAGAGAGAGAGAGAGAGAGGAATATTAAAGAAAAGTTTAAACGGTGGGGGAAAGCATCGGAAACAGAAAGCTGGTGAGAATAAATTTGAATGAGGGAGCCAAGTTCCAGTCCCAACAAGTAGCAGACCTTGGCACCTTCAGCCAAATTATTTTGGCTGTACTTTGAGAGGGTTTAGGAGGTGTGGCCTTTTTGGAATAGGTGTGGCCTTGTTAGAGGAAGTGTGCCATTGGGGGGGGCCTTTGAAGTTTCCAAAATCCAAGCCAAGTCCACGGTCCCTTTCTTCCTGCTGCCTGTAGGTTCAGATCTAGAATTCTCAGTAATCTCTCCAGCACCATGTCTGCCTGTGTGCCACCATGCTTCTGCCATGCTTCCCGCCATGAGGATAACGGACTAAACCTCTGAAATGGCAAGCCAGCCCCCAATGGAACACTTTCTTCTTTAAGAGTTGCCATGGGAGGAGGGGAGTTAGGTTGGGGGGGCTGCTAGAGAGATGGCTCAGTGGTTAAGAGTACTCACTGCTCTTCCAGAGGTCCTGAGTTCAAATCCCAGTAACCACATGGTGTGGTGACTCAGAACCATCCGTAATAAGATCTGGTGACCTCTTCTGGGGTGTCTGAAGACAGCTACAGTGTACTTACATACATAAAATAAATAAATCTTTAAAAAGAGTTGCCATGGTCATGTTGTCTTTTCACAGCAATAGAACACTAACTTGGACTATATTTATTCTCTTCACAGTTCTGGAAGGCTCAAGTCCACAAGACGAGAACAATAGCAAGGTTGCTTTCTAGTCAGGTGTCTCTTCCAAAAGGTGTATATAGCCATCTTCTTACTAAGTTCTCTCTTGGCTTTTGCTGTGTATGGTCTGTGTTTTCTTATGATGACACCTATCCTAATAGATGAGTAACTTATATATGTGACTGTATTTAACTGTCTCCTTAAAGGCTGGCTTTCCAAACACAATCAGTATTCTAATGGGTTCCACACATACGAAGTCAACCAATCTCAGACTAAAATATTCAGAATAACAACTGTGTCTGCACTGACTATGGGCAGACCTTTCTTCATTATCATTTTCCTTATATAATACAGTATCACATCTACATGCACAGCATTAACACTGTACTAGGTCTTGTAGGGAGCATTGTCATATATGCTGGGGAGCATATATCAAGCAGCATAAAATATATGTGTGTATGCATATGCTTATATGTGTTGTGTATTTTTGGAAAATTAAACAATATGATCCCTTCATGCTTTTTCCAACAACCTTGCTGTTATTTGTCTCTGGTCTTTCCCCCTCCTTTTGTATGTATCTTCTTTCCCATTTTTCTATTCTCACTTTCTATCACCCCTAGTCTGCTATTTCCCTCTCAAGCCCTTACTACCTTCTGCCCTTCTATGCTTTAATGGTTTCTGGATTATTAAAAGCCCCCAGTACTAGGTATGAGAAACCACCTTTCATATGTTTCGTCAGGGTGGCCAAATGATTCCCAAAACAAGATAGATTTTTGCTGGTTGCCTCTCAGAGGTTGAAGGTAAGCCCTTATTGCTGAAGACACCATACATTTAGGATACAGGCCTCAAATGACTTGGGCTGGATCTAACCTGGAAGCTTCCATGGTCCTGGAAAATACTATGCTTCCCGAGTGGTAGAATTATAGGTTCACGCCACATAGACCAGGCACTATAATTTTTTTTTTTTTTTTAGACAATGTCTCTTTCTATGTAGTTCTGACTGTTCTGGAATTTGCTGTGTAGACCAGGCTGGCCTCAGATTCACAGAGATCCTTCTACCTTTGCCTCTTTTTTTTTTTTTTTATTTATTTATTATATGTCAGTATACTGTTGCTGTCTTCAGACACTTCAGAAGAGGGTATCAGCTCTCTTTACAGATGGTTGTGAGCCACCATGTGGTTGCTGGGATTTGAACTCAGGACCTTCAGAAGAGCAGCCAGTGCTCTTAACCGCTGAGCCATCTCTCCAGCCCCTACCTTTGCCTCTTGAATGTTGAGATTAAGAACTTGTACCACCACACCTGGCAGAATTCTTTGAGAATTTCATACAAAATATTTTTATTATATTCTTTCTCAGACCCCAACTCCCTTTCCCTACCCCAACTTCATATTTTCTCTCTTAAAAAAAAATAAGCAAGCTAGGTGTGGTGGCACAAGCCTTTAATTTTATCACTTGAGAGACAGAAGTAAGATCTGATTGTGTGGGCCAATGAGGTCTGCTCTGGGGTCGGGTTAATACACACAGTGTCACTCCATTAAAGAAAACTGATTTTTCCTCTCCTATCAGCTAGCATTTGTGGGCAGGACTTTGTGCCCACTTCCCCTCCTCTCTGGTGCAGTTTTGCCTAGCCTGAGGTTGTTCAGGTCTGGTGCGTGCTGTCATAGCCTCTGTGCATTTATATGTGCCACAACTCTGCTCCTTTTGGAAAATGTGGTTTCCTTAACATTGTCTCCCATTTTTGACTTACAATATTTCATCTCCTTCTGCATAGCTAGCTCCCTGAGCTTTGAGGGTAAGGGTTTGATAACAAGACATCCCAGTAAGGCTTAGGGCTTCCAGAGTATCTTATTCTTTGCACATTCTCCAGTTGTGGGTGGGTCTGTCTTCATTACTATTTACCGCAAGAAGCTTCTCTGATGACTGAATAGATGGAACTAGAAGCTTGCTTCTTGGGTGAGGTAACCCAGCCCCAGAAAGACAAACATTACGTGCTCTCTCCTATGTGGATGCTATGTTTACGCTTTACACATGTGTTCTATGTAGAATATCCAGAGGTTAGGTAGTTGATAACAGACTGGCCGGGAGGAGGGGGTCTTCTAAGGATGGGATAGAGAATAGTATAAAGGGGCATGGGAAACTGCAACAGAAGGATTCAATAAGGAGGGCAGGGTAAAGGAGGGACCATAGAGAGAAAGGGATAATGAAGACTAAAGGCCTTCTGAAAAGCCACGTGAAAACCCACTACTATAGAAGCTTCTCAAAACATATGCATTTATCAAAGGACCATATATAGCATACGGAGGGCAATAGCACAACTAGACATCTTATACAACCAAGTATAATCTCTAGGGCCAGGAATGGGTTACATTATGAGTTCACTGGGCAAAGAGGTCTCACAGGCCCTTCAGAAACACTGTAGGTTGTTGTCAGTGCTATTGGTTACCCGGCACCAGTTGATAGTAAGGCCCTGTTGCTGAAGGTGCCGCGTACTTTCAGTATAGAACATGGAGAAAGGAAGTCGGTAGTCAACTGGAAGTACTGCCCCTACTGGCTAGAGCTCATAGTGTTAGAAGGTGCTACACATGCTATTGGTGGGCGAAAGTAATCATTAGTATCTGCTTACAAAGCCTGTGAACTATACTATATTTGCTCAAAAGAAGATATGCTAAGATATGCCCGCTGGCACAACGGTGAATTTAGGGGAGTCTGTAGCAATGTGCCCAGCAGGGATTTTATTTATTTATTTTTACTTATTTATTTATTTATTTTGGTTTTTTTGAGACAGGGTTTCTTTGTGTATGTAGCCCTGGCTGTCCTGGAACTCACTCTGTAGACCAGGCTGGCCTCGAACTCAGAAATCTGCCTGCCTCTGCCTCCCAGAGTGCTGGGATTAAAGGTGTGCTGGCCACCCCCGGTGAGCAGGGATTTTTAAAAAGGCTAGGGACATGCACATATCTCTGTAGTGGGAAGTCCTCTGGGTTATGCTCAGGAGTGGTATAGCTAGATCATACAGTAGTTCCGTTCTTAGGTCCTTGAGAAGCCTCTATACTGATTCCCATAGTTGCTGCACTAATTGACACGCCTATCAAGAGCCCAGGTTCTTGTTTCTATAATCTTCTATAATCTGTATTAGCATGTTTTCATGATGGTGAGATTTTGGCTTCGCGGCAGGTGGAATCTCAAAGCAGTCTATTATTATTATTATTTTTATAACGAGAGGTCCTGTGTAGCCAGGGCTGGCCTCTAATTCCTGCTGCAGTCAAAGATGATCGTGAACTTCTTGTCCTCCTGCCTCTACCAATCCACTGCTAGGATTACAGCCATGTGCTGCCCTTCTGCCTTCTGCAGAGCTGCCTTTGGAGCCAGGGTTTTGTGTGTGCTAGGGAAACCTACCCAAACAAGTTACGTTTCTATCCCTTCAAAGTTTACATTTCTTTAATTTTAGTATGTGTGTGGGTGTGTGCTTATGCCACAGCCTGTAAGTGTAGGTCAGGAGGCAGCGTGCAGGAGCTGGGTCTCTGGACTTGGGGCCTTGGCTACTTCCTTCAGGTTGCTAAGTATCGGCAGCCTTTTCCTTCCTACAGAGCCTTCCTGTCGGCCCTCAAAGTTGTTTAATTGTGAATTTCTCTGGTGACTAAGGATGTTCACTACTTCAGAAGCATTCACTGGCAGCTGGGTATGGTGGCACATGCCTATTAATCCCAACACTCAGGGGGTAGAGACAGGCTGATGTGAGTTCAAGGCCAGCCTGGTCTACAAAGTGAGTTCCAGGACAGCCAGATCTGCATAGAGACTCTGTCTCAAGAAACCAAAGACGGGAAATACGAGTGGCCAATAATCTTTTAGTTTTGTTTTGTTTTATCTTTTTTGAGACAGGGTTTCTCTGTGTAGCCTTGGCTGTCCTGAAACTTGCTCTGTAGACCAGGCTTGTCTCCAAGTCACAGAGATCTGCAGCCTCCCAAGTGCTAGGCTTAGAGGCATGCGCTGCCACCACCAGATATTAACTCTGTTTGAAGTACAGCTGGCAAAAATTGTCTTTTGTTCTATACAAAATGTCTGTTCACTCTGCTGAGCACAGGAGACCTTTAATTTTATGTAATCTCATCTGCCCATTCTTTTACTTATTTATTTATTTTTTTGTTTTTTTGTTTTTTTTTTTTTTAAGACAGGGTTTCTCTTTGTAGCCCTGGCTGTCCTGGAGCTCACTTTGTAGACCAGGCTGGCCTCAAACTCAGAAATCCACCTGCCTCTGCCTCCCAAGTGCTGGGATTAAAGGCGTGCGCCACCACTGCCTGGCTATTTATTTATTTATTTATTTATTTAATTTCCATCTGCCCATTCTTTAAAGATTTATACATTTGTGCGTGTTTTCTTTCTGTCTGTTTTATATACCACATGGAATGCCTGGCACGGGAAGAGGTCAGAAGAAAGCATTAGACGTCCTGGAACTGGAGTTACTGAAGTTTTTCAGCTACCTTGAGGGTGTTGGAAATTGAGCCCGGGTCTTCTGCAAGAACAACACATGCTCTTAAAGCTGAGTCATCTCTCCAGACCCTCAATTCTTGAGCTATTTTTTGTGCCATTCGGTTCTATCCTTGCTCCTGTCTCATCTCCCCTCTGATCTCATGTCCCACTACTGGTCCTCAGGCCGACTGTTCCTGCTCCACCCCTCATCTCTGCTTGCTGCTCATGGAGTCTGGCAAGCACAGGTTTTCCCCTCTGCCTGGATCTCTTGCTCCACCCATACCCCTCCCAACAGTCAAAGCCTGGAACAGGGGCACTTGTGGAGTCTCTCGGTTCTTTCCTGGGCACTGCGGAGTTGGTGTGGCAACGGGGCACGGGCGTAGACGCATCTGTGATGGCATGCCTTTGTGGGGGCCCTCCAGACATGCATTCCTGAGGTCAGAGAGCCAGGGTTGTGGACATTCCTGTGGTCATATTGATTTGAATGAGAATCATCATCTCAGGTTAAATCACTGTAGTGTGAAAACCTCTAGACAGAGTGGGGTGCAGACATTCCTGGAATCGCAGAGAGAGGAGTGGTCAGAGACCAAAGTGCAGGTGCTCGGATATACTTGAGTTTGTAAAGACGTAGGATTAGGCCCCAGAAGATAGCTTAGGAAGTTCATGTCAGCTCCTGCTGGGTTCTAAAAACTCAGAATTATAGTCAAGGAAGATGTACTGGCCGGTTTTGTGTGTCCACTTGACACAGGCTGAAGTTATCACAGAGAAAGGAGCTTCAGTTGGGGAAGTGCCTCCATGAGATCCAGCTGTGGGGCATTTTCTCAGTTAGTGATCAAGTGGGGAGGGCCCCTTGTGGGTGGTACCACCTTTGGGCTTGTGTTCTTGGGTTCTATAAGAGAGCAGGCTGAGCAAGCCAGGGGAATCAAGCCAGTAAGTAACATCCTTCCATGGCCTCTGCATCAGCTCCTGCTTCCTGACTTGCTTGAGTTCCAGTCCTGACTTCCTTTGGTGATGAACTGTAATGTGGAAGTGTAAGTGGAATAAATCCTTTCCTCCCCAACTTGCTTCTTGGTTGTGATGTTTTGTGTAGGAATAGAAACCCTGACTAAGACAGAGGACTTCGACACTTCTTTTTTTTTTTTTTTTCTCGACACTTCTTTAGAAAACAAATTTCCCCCCACACGCCTGCTTATATTGGTCGTGCTGGGCATAGAATTCAAGGACTTGTACCTGGTTAGCTAAGTATAAAGAAAAGACTGACAACCCAAAAAGTTTGGTCCAGTAAAATTAGGCATCGTCAAACATGCCTTTAATGTCAGTACTTGGGAGATAGGGATGGGAGGATCCCTATTTCAATGTCATTCTTGGGTATACAGTAAGATTGAGGCCAGCCTTGGCTACACAAGACCCTTTCTCAACCAAATAAAACAAAGCAACTGCAACAAAAATCATCTGAGAAATCTTTTGGAAATCTGGGATTATAGGTGTGTGCCACATTTGACTTCACCTTTTGTTTTCTTTTTGAAAAGGGCCTAGCTCTACTGTCCACATTGACCTCGAGGTTCTGGGCTTGAGGGTTTTCATTTTGGGCACCTGAGTAACCTGTAGGTGGTAACAGTACTACATCCAACTAACAGACTTTGTGTGTTGGTGAAAATGGAACCCAGGGCCTTATGCATACTAGGCAAGGACCTACCACTGAGCTACATCCTCAGTCCACCACAGGGTGTTTTTGAAGGCAAACCTGCATATGCATACAAATACCTCTGAATATTGACAAAGGCAGATTATGCTGAAATACAGTTATCTCCTTACATTTGAATAAAACTGGAATATAGTAGCCAGGTTTGGTGGCACAGGTCTGCAATCTCAGCACTCAGGGAGTGATGCTGGAGGATTTTGAGGTCCCCCCACCTCCCCTCCCCAGATAGGGCTTCTCTGTATAGCCCTGGCTGTCCTGGAACTCACTCTGTAGACCAGGCTGGCCTCGAACTCAGAAATCCGCCTGCCAATGCCTCCAAAGTGCTGGGATTAAAGGTGTGCACTACCACTGCCTGGTGGATTCTGAGTTTTAAGGGCAGTCTAGCCTATAAGGGAAGATGTCTCACAAATATCCACCCAGACAATCAACCCATTGGGATGCAGTTATAAATGAGATATCTAATTATAGAATCAATTTATAAAATCAACTATTATTCAAAGTGGTGAGAAATAGGAGCAGTATTTCAGATGTCTGTAAACCGTCAGATAAAAAGTAAGCGACTTACATACATAGGGCTTTTCCTGTTTTGATTTATTGCCAATATTTGTTAACTGGGAATAAAGCTGAACTTCAGCTTTAGTGACAATATTCACACGTTCCTCCACCATGCTTGGTGGAGGTCCCTCATTTTAACCACAGTAAGAACTACTGCTTTGGGGGACAATCCTGGGCCTTCTAGGACACTCCAGGAGAGAATTAGAGAAGTGGAAGGTGCTCACAGTCTCAACAAATCCCTCCTGCAGCTCCGAGGACTTCTTCACCATTTCTTTGTAGTGATGGAGTTGTTGTAGATCCTCACTCTAGGTCGGTCTCTTCAGTCCCCATAGATGATATCTGCAAACAAACTCACCCAGACAGCTTCTGGTTGTGTTGGCAGGCAGCAGCTTTTGGGCTGTAATAGTTTGACTTTTACTGCAAACCCTAACATAAAGGGAAATGTATATATATATTAAAAAAAAACCATGTGTGTCAAAGGTACAAGTGCTATTTCATTCTCATTGTTGTGTAGTTCCTCACTGTGAACAGGCTAGGACTGAACAGGAGGGCCACAGGCGTCAAGAACTAATCTGTCAGTCTGGAGAGATGGCTCAGCGGTTAAGGGCACTGCCTGCTCTTCCAGAGGTCCTGAGTTCAAATCCTAGCAACCACATGGTAGCTCACAACCATCTGTAATGAGATCTGATGACACCATCTTCTGGTGTGTGTCTGAAGACAGCTACAGTGTACTCATATAAATAGAAATAAAAATAATATATATATTAAATAAAATAATATATATTATATAATAAATATATATAATAAATATTATTTTAACTCAATTTTAAAAGAACTAATTTGTCTTGGCCATTGGGCTTAGCAGGGAGAGCCTTTTCCTCTTAAGCTATCTCTCCAGCCCTAGAACTAATTTCTTAGAAGTACAATTGAGGCTGGGTATGGTAGTGTACATCTTTAATCCTAGCAACTGGGGGGCCTCGTGTATGCCAGGCAAGTTGTATCACTGACCTATATACCTCACCCATTTTGTTTATTTTTGTTTTGCTTCAGCCATATAGCCTAGGCTGGCCTGTTGCTTATGTACTAGGACCAAAGGCCTGTGTCACCACACTTGGCCTGTTTCAATTTAAAAAAAATTATTTATTTTCATTTTATGTGTATAACTGTCTTGCCTGCATGCATGTACGTAAATGCATCATGTCTGCTTGGTAAATATGGGGGGCAGAGAAGAAAGCATCTGATCCCATGGAATCAAAGTTACAGACAGCTGTGAGCTGCTACAGGGACCGAACCTTGATGTCTGAATGGGCAGCAAGTGATCTTAACCAGTTAGCTGTCTTTCTAGCTAATTTTTTTTTGAGATTACTTGTTTAGTTATGTGCATGGGTGTTTTGCCTTGCATATTTGTGTACCATGTTGTGCCTGGTGCATTAGGTAGGTGTGAGCCTCTGGATTTCATTCTGTAGCCCTGGTTGTCCTGGAACTCGCTATGTAGACCAGGCTGACCCCGAACTCTGAAATCTGCCTGCCTCTACCTGCTGGGTGCTAGGATTAAAGGTGTGTGCCACCATTCCTGGGCTGTGTGTCAATTTTCTTGTTTGTCTTAATTTTTTTTTATAGATTTATTTATTTTTATTTGAGTACACTATAGCTATCCACAGACACTCTAGAAGAGGGCGTCAGATCCCATTACAGGTGGTTGTGAGCCACCATGTGGTTGCTGGAATTGAACTCACGACCTCTGGAAGAGCAGTCAGTGCTCTTAACTGCTGAGCCCATGTCTCAACTTTTTAAGGTGCCCTTTATACTAGAAGACTTAAATGTGAGTAACCTGCTAGGCCATTGTTGGAAAAGGATGTCTCCTAACAGTCAGATCTAAGTCCATCCTATTTGAACCACGTGGCTTCTTCTATTTCAGGGAGTTTGAACCTTGAATAGGTCTGCTGTGCCTTCTTCCTGGAATGTTCTTCCCCTAAATAAACCCACAAGTGCTCACACCTTATTCCCCTCTGTGCTTTCTTTACCTCACAAAGGTCTTTTAGAAAACATGCTTTTATTTTTTATTTCCTTTTCTCACAGGGTCTCTACATAGCCCTGGCTGTCAACTCGCATGTAGACTAGGCTAGCCTCACACTCACAATCCTGGTGCCTCTGCCTCCCAGGTGCCTGCCTGGCTAGAAAAGGACTTTCAAAACTCCAAACTCCTGTCTGCATTCTCTGATTGTCTCCATTTTGCTTTACTTTTTCCTACCTTCCAGAGCCAGTATTACTTTTCCATGTGCGGCCAATGCATTCCAGTGACAAGGCACCTCTGTGGGAAGCACACCTTGGGTACTTTTGTTATTGTATAAAAATCAGATGGTCTCTTAGGAGACCATTGTTTTTGTAGCTCATTGTAAACACAGTCAAATACAAGTTACAATATAGAAATTCTGACTCTTTGTTTCCTGTTGGATCTTTAAACCTAGAATGCCTGCAAATATTCATTTAATAAGTATTTACCAACCCCCTCAACAGGTAGTATGCAAAATGCTTAAAGTTCTTCAGATGCTCTCTATATATTCATCTATTGAGAAAAAAAATGTTTTTAACAAATCCTTGGGGGTGGGGGTGGGGGTGGGCCAGGAGCTGGAGAAATGGTTCAGTGGTTAAGAGCACAGCCTACTCTTCTGGAGATCTTGGGTTTGATTCTCAGAGCCTACCTGGTGGCCCACAACCACCTGTAACTCCAGTTCCAGGGGACCTGATACCATCTTTTGGCCACTTCTATAGCCCCAACTTCGTTTTTTATTGAAGATAGGGTCTCATGCAGCCCAGGCTGTCTTCCTGGACAGACAATCTGGTATACAGCTGTGGATGACCTTGTACTTCTGACTGTCTATGGTGGTTTAAATGAATGGTCCCCAGAGGCTCATATACTTGAATGCTTGCTGACCAGCTGGTGGAAGTGTTTCTGGGAGAGATTAAGAGGTGTGGACTTGTTGGAAGACGTGTTGTCACTGGGGACAAACTTTGAGGACTCAAGGCCCAGGCTATTCCCAGTAAACTCCCTCCCTCCCCTGCTCTCTTTGTATGTGCCTCTCTGCCCCATGGTTTTTATCTCACAATTACTAATTATTGCTCCAGAGCCATGTCTGCCCACTTCCATGCTCCCTGCTATGACAGTCATGGACTCAACCTCTGAAACTGTAAACTCCCAATGAAGGCTCTCTCCTATAAGTTGCCTCGCTTATGGTGTCTTATCACAGCAATGAAAAACTAAAGACGGGCAGTGGTGGCGCATACCTTTAATCCCAGCACTCTGGGAGGCAGAGGCAGGCGGATTTCTGAGTTTGAGGCCAGCCTGGTCTACAGAGTGAGTTCCAGGACAGCCAGGGCTACAACAGAGAAACCCTGTCTCGAAAAGCTAAAAAAAAAAAAAAAAAAAAAAAGAAAGAAAGAAAAAGAAAATAGAAAAAGTAACTAAGACACCGTTCGACCACGGCATGAACTACTACATGGTCCTGGGGCTCAGAGCTTTGTCCATTCCAGACAAGCCTTCTACCAACTAAACTACATCCCCAGCTCTTAATACATTTTTGTTTTATTTCCTTGGCAGTATTGAAGATTGAGCCCTTTAAACCCTTAAAAGATTTTTTTTTTTGAAAAATTGCATGTGTATAAGTGTATACCCAATAAATAAACCTTATTTTTTAAAGCCCCTGGGTGGTGGTGGCGGTGGCATGTGCCTTACATTCCAGAACTATAGGCAGAGGCAGGTGGAGCTGTTAAGTTTGAGGCCAGCCTGGTGGTCTACATGGCTAGGGCCACACAAACCCTGGTTCAAAAACAATTAAAAAAATGTAAACATTTACTGAGGTCTTTCATCTTTTGAGGCTGGTTTTCATGTAGTTCATGCTGGTTTCAAACCTGCTAACTATCTGAGGATGTTCTAGAAACTCATATCCTTCTATTGTATTGTCTGGGTGCTGAGATTATATGCCCGGTGAACCTGGGGTTTTGTGCATTTTAGGGAAGCACTCTACAAACTGAGTTATATTTTCAACCCACTGAAGGATTTATTCTGTTGCTTTCTTTTTTTCTCTTTTTCCAGATAGGGTCTCATTATGTAACATTGGCTGGTCTGGAACTATTTTCAGACCAGGGGGCTGGAGAGATGGCTCAGTGGTTAAGAACAGTGACTGCTCTTCGGAAAGTCCTGAGTTCAAATCCCAGCAACCACATGGTGGCTCCCAACCATCTGTAATGGGATCTGACGCCCTCTTCTGGTGTGTCTGAAGACAGCTGCAGTGTACTCACATATAATAAATAAATAAATCTGAAAACAAAAACAAAACTATTTTCAGACCAGGCTAACCTCAAACTTGTAGAGATTTGCTTGCACCCTAGCCCTCCAAGTGCTAGGATTAAAAGTGAGTGCCACCATGCCCAAACTATTTTTATTGATTTTAATTGTGTGTGTGTGTGTGTGTGTGTGTGTGTGTGTGTGTGTATGTCCTGGGTATGTGCTTGTGAATGTAGGTACCCTGAGAGGTCAGAGATATCTGCTCCTGTGGAGGTGAAGTCATAGGCAGTTGTGAGCTCCCAGACATGGCTGCTGGAAACCAAACTCAAGATCTTCCGCAAGGGCAACACTTGCTCTAAACCACAGAGCCAGCTTGCAGTCCTATGCAGATTTTTCTTTAAGGTGCCCTTTATTTGAACTTTGGGGGGGGTGGAAACAAATTTACCTTAATGTGTTAAGATGAACAATTGATTTCATTGTCTTCCACCTGCCAAAGAAAAAGAAAAGGGAACTCAGCCATTTGGCTACATTTTCCAGTTGTCAGTGGGCTGACCTACTGACTCTTATAGTTATTGCAAGGCAGGAAAGGACCATGCGAGTGAGTCAGGGCAGAAGCAGGCACATTGGGGAGACGTCATGGTGGGCTCGGAGGTACATATCCATACCTTGGGAGTTAGCACAGTATGGATAGGAAGAGGCTGGGGCAACTTGTCTACACTGTTGATGGAGCATTCTTGGGGCAGGAGTTCCTTGGCCAGTTGCCCATTCTTCTTCAACCTGCAGGCCTCTTGGTATGGGGGTGCAATGGGGGGCTGTGTGGGTGGAGTATATTTGTACTCAGAGCCATCGTCTAGCTGTAAGACACAAGGGATGATGAGGATCTGAGAATCCAAGACAATCCATCTTCTGATCCCTGATCTGCTGGCGGGACACTCACATCCAGAGAGTATGTGCGGTCCGAATCGTAGGCGCTGAGGTCCCCGCAGGTCACAAAGGGCACAATAACACGAGTGGGACCATCCAACTGGTTGAAATCTGTGTCTTGGAAAGAGGCGGAGTAAAGATACAGGCCACACCGGGGGTGGGGGGGTAGGGGTGGTGGTGGGGGTGGTGGTGGTGGTGGTGGTGGTGGTGGCGCACACCTTTAATCCCAGCACTTGGGAGGCAGAGGCAGGTGGATTTCTGAGTTCGAGGCCAGCCTGGTCTACAAAGTGAGTTCCAGGACAGCTTGGAACCCTGTCTTGAAAAAAATCCAAAAAAAAAAAAAAAAAAAACCAAAAAACAAAACCCAAAACAAAAAACAAAAACAAACAAACAAAAAACAGATACAGGCCACACCAGCACTGAAGTCCCCCTCCCGCTATCACGGTCCTTTTGTAACCTGTCACCTGGTGCAGATTACCTTCTGATCACTGATGCTGAAACGGCAGCCCGAGGCCTGACTGTTCACTGTATCATGCCCGCCCAGCATTTTACCAGCACATTCTATCTTGTCTCATTCAAATGGGATCTACAGAGACAGGTTCCACCTTTGCCCATCTGTTTCCGAGGCTACAGACTTACACAGGAAAACATGTTTAATACAGGTGAGCTTTCTACCTGATAGTTTCCCTAAGATAGACAGGTAGGATCTTCCCTGGGTGAATGCTTAGTTTGGTGAAATTTCCACCAGGGCAAAGAGCTACCATTGGAAGACTATCTGAAATATCCCTACGAGGGTGGAACTGTTATCTCGGTTGTGAGGCTGAGGCTTTCAAGACACACAGGTGCATGCGGCTGGTTTAAGTTTCCCCAGGCATGTGTCACCACGAGCTCTGGCTCTCACCGTAGGAGTGGTTCAGCAGGGGTCTGGTCAGGTCTGGAATGAAGCCCTCGGGAGGGTCATAACCCTGACACACAGCAAAGGCCTCTGTGGGGGAAAACCTGGAGTGAGGGGTGACTCTCTGTCACCTCAACCTTATGCAGACACATGGTCAATCACCCCCTTGCCTATCAGGCCTCCATGCCACCCACCCACTGACCAATGCTTGAGTTCCGGCTGCTCTTGGGCTTAGCACAGAGCACACTGGAGAAGAAGATCCGGAGTTGGCTGTAGAGGAGGGTCACATCCCGGCCTCGGAATATCTGTAAGGTATGATGGAAGGCAAGAGAGAGAAGGAAGGGGAGCCTTTCCCTAGACGGGACCTTTCTCAGCACTCCCCCAGGATCCCCAAGGCTCACCTTGGCCACGAAGCAGCCCCCTAGCTTCAAGACATGAGTAGCAATGTTGAGGGCCTGCAGAAAGTGCAGGTGGGTAAGGTGGAGGCAGAAGCAGGCAGGAATGGGTCAGAGGAGGGCAGAGGCGGCCACCAGGGTTACTCACAGCTAGGAGAAGCTGGGCCTGCATGTACTCATCCACATCATGGAGACCAGTGACTGTAGCAAGAGGGAACAGCATTAGGGGACCCTCTGATTTCATATGTCTTCTTATAGCAGAGATTAGAAAACCAAAGATATTTTTCAGGTCCTCTTAACTGCGAAGGTTCTGGAAAGACTATTTGTCTTCCAACTGGATTTAAGCCCTGAGCCCTTGGCAACCTGGGAAGCCATTTTAATTCTGGAAAACTACTTGTCCCACAAGCAGCACGGGTATTTCCACCTCTAGCCCAGATGGCTTCCTGGGACTCGATAGACCAGCCCCACAGGTGCAACAAGTTCAAAGCCAAATTTCTACTTCCTTCTTTATTATCGGTTCCTCGATGTTTCTCAGCTCATCGGATCCTTCCAAGTTATTCATGTCAAAGACCTTAGTCCCTGAGACTAACTTTGGCCCACGTCAGTCATACTCACATTCCCGACTTTAGCAGATCCAGCCCCTTCCATTTTCAAAGTAGGACCATTCTCTCCTTGCCTGTCACTGGACCCCCCACTGTTTTAAGTCACTCTTTTGCTCTACTGCAGTGGCCATCTCCTCCTGGGGGAGGGGGGCATGTCTCTGCTTCCACCTCTGCCCCTCACACTGCTCAAGAAGCCTGAGGGATACAGTCACCGTCCCAGGCAGGCAGTCTTCCTTGTTCTACAACCCTCAGGCTTTCTCCAAGTTTGCACTGTCAGGAGCAGTGCTGTAACTGATGGCCCATTGGCTCCTTCGCTATCAATTTTTACTGCTCACAAGTCAATGATGCCTTTCCTGTCTACTTTATCTCAAATCTCAGCAGGTAGTTTTTACTGCCTTGGCCTATCTCAGTGACTTCCTTACAGGATCTGCTACCTTTAAAAAAAA
Organism: Apodemus sylvaticus; assembly: GCF_947179515.1. NCBI lineage: Eukaryota > Metazoa > Chordata > Mammalia > Rodentia > Muridae > Apodemus > Apodemus sylvaticus. The sequence goes on along the minus strand of NC_067495.1, from coordinate 12,178,736 downwards.
AAAGTTTATCTTTTTATTAAAAATTGTAGGGCTAGAGAGATGGCTCAGCGGTTTAGAGCACTGACTGCTCTTCCAGAGGTCCCGAGTTCAATTCCCAGCAACCACATGGTGGCTCACAACCATCTGTAATGAGATTTGATGACGCCCTCTTCTGGTGTCTGAAGACAGCTACAGTGTATTCATATAAATAAAAACAAATTAAAAAAAATTATAAATAGCTGTTCTTTTTGTGTATTTTTAAACATTTTTAAAAAAATACATGTGTCTGAGTTTTGTATGTCACATGTGTGTGCCCATGGGGACCAAAAGAGTGTCAGAGCCTCTGGAGTTAAAGCTACAGGCAGTTGTGAGTCACCAGGCTCGGACAGCTCTCAAATGAACTCAGTACCCTGGAAGAACAGCAAAAACTCTTACTTACCCACTTATTTTTATTTTTTGAGACAGGGCCTTTTTTTTTGTTTGTTTGTTTTTTTTGGATTTGGTTTTTTTGAGACAGAGTTTCTCTGTATAGCACTGGCTGTCCTGGAACTCACTTGGTAGACCAGGCTGGCCTTGAACTCAGAAATCTGCCTGCCTCTGCCTCTCAGAGTGCTGGGATTACAGGCGTGCTCCACCACTGCCCGGCTAAGACAGGGCCTTTTTTTTTTTTTTTTTTTTTTTTTTTTTTTTTTTTGAGACAGGGTTTCTCTGTGTAGTCCTGGCTGTCCTGGAACTCTCTCTGTAGACCAGGCTGGCCTCGAACTCAGAAATCCACCTGCCTCTGCCTCCCGAGTGCTGGGATTACAGGAGTGCACCACCACACCCGGCTCGGCTCAGACAGGGCCTTTTTAATCCAGGCTGACCTTGGGCTCTAGTGATCTTTCTGCCTCAGTTTCCCAAGATCTGGAATTACAGGCATTGAGCCACCAGCTCAACTTTCTCTCTTTTTAAAAAAGATTTTATTTATTTATTATATATAAGTACACTGTAACTGTCTTCAGACACTCCAGAAGAGAGCATTGGATCCCATTACAGATGGTTGTGAGCCACCATGTGATTGCTGGGATTTGAACCCAGGACCTCTGGAAGAGCAGTCAGTGCTCTTAACCGCTGAGCCATCTCTCCAGTCCTCAACTGTCTCTTTTCTATGCAGTCCCACTGAAACACCGACCTCACAAGGCCAGAGACCAGTGGAATTTACTTATGCACAGTTTCCCAATACAATATGTGCTCAGAAGATGTTTCGAATAGAAGGTTGGCTAAAAAAGAAAAATCAAAAACAGAGCACAGGATGAGAAGGCAGGAGGGTCAACACAGCACAAAGCTGACGGGCAGGGGGTAAACCTCAGTGACCTCAGTGACAGAACACTTGCGTCCGTCCATACGTGAGGGTCCAGCTATTTTCAGTACACAAAACAGCCCCCAAAAATCCAAACAAACTTGCAAGGCGGGGAGAAGGAGGCTGGACAATGAGAGCGGAGAAATTGCCAGAAAGGAGGAAATGGAAAGAACAGAGGGAAAGAGGGAGAGAAAAAAAAACTGAGCTAAGAGACAGAGGTCACCCCCACACCTCATTTACCATCAGGAGCCCCGTCACACACTACGAGGTCGGCAGGGCAGCCCTCAAAGTGCTGGATGATCTCCTTGGCAGTAGAAAGCTATGGGAAAAGAAGAGGGCGTGAATGGTCTCAGTACCTTCTGCTGCCCTCACCCTCAAATCCCACCTGCCCACAGCCCTAGCCCCGAAGCCCCGGGGAATAGCCATATTCTTAGGCTTTGCCTAAGACCAGGTTGCATCTCCAGGGACCCGTCCTCATCATCTTTTGGTGTCTCTGCAGTCTATGTACCAGTGGTCAATCTCATTCTCAGGTTCTGTCTTTGGTACTGGGATAGAACCCAGTATGCGCTGCTTATACTATACGAGTGCTCCAGCGCTAAGCTACATCTCCAGTCTACTCCTCTAAAAAGAAAAAAACCTAAATTCTATGTACAATGAAATAAATATAAATTGAAAAAAAAATTTAAGGGGCTGGTGAACTGGCTTGGTAGGTAAAGTCACTGCTGCCAGGCCTCATGACCCAAAGTTCCATCCCTAGAACTCAAACAGTAGGAGAAAACTGACTCCTCCAAGGTAACCTCTGACCTCTCTATGCACACACAGCAAATACGAACAAAATTAATCAATTCCTTAAAAATGCTTTTTATTTTCCTCTCTCCCTTTCTCTCTTGGCTCTTCTTTTCTTAGGTATATAAATGTTTTGCCTTTATGCATGTCCGTGCCTCACATGTCTGTCTGGTGCTGAGGGAGGCCAGAAGAGGGCATTCGATTCCCTAGGACTGAAGTTACAGATAGTTGTGCGCCACTCTGTGGGTGTTCCGAATCGAACCCAGATCCTCTGGAAGAGCAACCAGTGTTCTTAACTGCTGAGCCATCTCTCCAGCCCCTAAGATATTTTAAAGCTGCATTTATTTATTCATTAACTGCGTGCATATCTAGGTACATATGCATGTGGAAGTTCAGAGGACAACTTTTGGGATTGAACTCTGGTTTGTAGTCATCTGGTTGGTTGGCAAGCCCCTCCTTAAGTCATCTCAAAGTCCTTTTTCCTTTTCTTCTTCTTTTTTTAAATTTATTATATGTGAATACAGCATTGCTCTCTTCAGACATCCCAGAAGAGGACGTCAGATCCCATTACAGGTGGTAGTGAGCTGCCATGTGGTTGCTGGGAATTGAACTCTGGACCTTTGGAAGAGCAATCCGCTGAGCCATCTCTCCAGCCTGCCTGCCTCTCCCTTCCTTCCTCTCTCCCTCTCTCTTTCCCCCTTCCTCTCCCTCTCTTTCCCTCTCTCAACTCACTCACTCACGCACTTTTGAGCCACAGTCTCATTTTATAACTCAGGCTAGCTTTTAGCTTTATACTTGTTACCCCTCATGCCCAGCATTTTAAACCCGGGGGATCACACAGCCTTTCTCTGTTTTTATTGTCTTGTTTCTCTTCTACTTTCTATCATCCCCAAATGAAGCCAGTCACGCAGGATAACCCCAATATTCGCAGGCGTGCTCTCACCTGAGTGATGTCACCCTGGATCTGTATCACACCTGGGAGTGGAGCCATAGCCTGCAAGTCCACAGCCACCACCTGCCCAGAACTCTGGCCCCTGCGGATAGCATAGGCCACATCAGCATAGGATTTCCGCCCCAGGCCTTTCCCCCACCAGGTCACCTTCTAGTGCTGCCACTCACCCAACCTTCTGGCTCAGCACCTGGCTCCAGCTGCCTGGGGCTGCACACAAGTCAACTGCTCGCTTCACACCTGTGCAGACACAGTGAGGACATACTGGTCGGCTGTGTAACCAGAGGATACTGCAAGAGTCACCTCTGTCCTATGGAGAACCAATGTCTACCCACCAGCCCTGTGCCCACCTCCTCTTTTGTGACCCATCTTCTTCCCTGTCTCCGTGCTCCAAGTTAGCCCACCCATTACAGTGAATTCTGCAGAAGCAGCCTACTGTCCACGCCCAGGTCACTTAGCCACCAAATTGGGCACCTTTGAAGAGTTGGAATTCCTCATCAAGTTGCAGTAACTTGAAAGCGCTTCGGGCCCGCCAGCCATTCTCCTTGGCCAGGCGGTAGTAGACATCCCGCTTATCCTTAGATGTCCGTCCCATCTCAGTCTACTGGTAGGTGGTGCGTTGACGCTGTCCTGTACAGGGCAAAGAAAACAAAAAGTAGAGCTAACTGAGTTCATGGGGCCCACATGACAGACAGCTCATTCAACACATGGAGATGGAAGCGCAGACAGGACCCTGAGTACCTTATCATGAACTCTCAGGTCCCTTTTCTCATCACATAGGTCCCCATCACCGTGGGACACCACAGTTAACTGACAGAGGACCCACCGACTCTGCTCACCTCTGACTATATCACCTGACACGCCACACAAGTAATTTCTCCCTTAACCATTTTCTCTACCCATTTCATCTCCATCAACACCTGACTGGCTCTACTTATTTCCATGGTCTTTAGATTCACAGACCCTGTACTACCTCTCCATTAAGCCCTCGCTTTTCATACCTATTACCCTGACACAACCTCATTCCATTTCCCATAGACTAATCTCTCTCTCTCCACTCTGTAGTCCACCAATCCTGTCATAGATTAGGCCTCCAGTCATTAATTAATGCCTGGAGGATCCTGACCTGTTAGGTTTCCATTACACCACTTTACCAGCTCCACTTACTCAGCCCTCTGACTGACCTCGCAAAGATCACACTAGTGGCCTTCAGGATCCTTTTCATTACTACATACATTACCTCTGTTGCTCATATAGCTTTTATCTCTTCTTTCGTCACTGATCCCATTGGTTTATCACTCTGCTTACTCGTCTCTCCAGAACCTCACCAATATGAAAACTGCCAAATAGCCACCACTTTCATTATTAGTCCTCATTAATTTCCCAGCGGACACAGCACCACACGTCTAATACCTTCAAGACCCACCTTTTTGTTTTTGTTTTTGTTTTTTTTGGATTTGGTTTTTTTTTTTTTCTTTCCCCCAGACAGAGCTTCTTTGTATAGCCCTGGCTGTCCTGGAACTCACTCTGTAGATCAGGCTGGCCTCGAACTCAGAAATCCTCCTGCCTCTGCCTCCCAAGCGCTGGGATTACAGGCGTGTGCCACCACTGCCCGGCAAGACCCACCTTTTATTAGCAGCCCTAAGACTATCTACATAGCCTTAAAGACCATCAGCCCATCAGAACCACCAAATACCCTTCAAGGGGGCCCAGCAGATAGCAGATCAGTTGTGTGACTCCATGCTGCACCCCGTTCGAGTTCACCCAGCATTCTAGTTCCCTGCTCTAGGCAAGCTTCCCAGGGCTTGACTGAACTATGCGGTTGCAGCACCGAGAGTGAATCCCCTTATCCCGAGTTGGGGACAGGACAGGCACGCCTCCAGTCTCGGTCCCAGCTCAAGTCCTCAGTGCCCCAGGACCTACCTCAGCTCTTGGATACAGAGCTGATCACCAGCCTTTAGAAGAGTGTGCAAACTGGTGAGAAAAGGTACGGCTCCAGTTGGTGTTCGGAGTGGACCCGAAGGCCTGTTGCACACGGCTAGAGGTTGCCGCAACGTGGTAAAGTTTGCTTCGTAAAACAGCGCAGTTCCAAGGAGGTCCAGACCAGAGCACAACGTATGACGTTAGTCTCGTCATCTTGCGTCGACATATCCGGGTCACAGGAACTTCAGTTCCCAGAATGCAACTGACATCGTTTGGCCAATAATGTTGCAAGGCACGTGAACTGGCTCTTTGGTCTTTGTTTCAAGGCCAAGGTCGTATAGCTGCGTTCCGGAGCAAGATCCCGAGTTCTCGGCTAGTCTGGGCTACATAGAGAGACCTTGGCATGGGAAACTTTCACCCCCTGATCACTCAGACAAAAAAAGAAAAAGCAAGAAAAAGGAGGCCAAGATAACTTACTTGGCCGCATTTTTCTTTTTACATCGGGGCGGCTATTGAGCCTATGTACTACATTTCCCAAAATTCAGCGGACATGACCACACCTATTTTCTTTCAGTCTGGCGGGAAAGGAAATTACGCAAGGGGGTGGGGCGTGACCGCGGGAGGAGGAAAGCCTGTTGCAAAAGTGAGCTAACCGGGAAGCTACGGTGCAGTTTTGAATTCTACTACCTGGAAGCTACCACATACGATTTGCAATGTTGAATCCTACTTCTACCAGTTGATTGAAGTGCTCTCAATTTTGCCACCTTAGAACTTTAGTTTCCTTATCTGAAAAGTAGAGATAATCACCTATGCAGAATGCACGGCGTTAATCGGATGTGTGTCCTTTCCTAATTGTATATATTCCAAATGCTTTTTCTTGATACATTTTAACCACCACCACTGCCGCCACCACCTCCACCCGGATCACTGAAAAGTGTGTCTACGGATTTGCAAGACACAGAGTAGAGACTTTTGCCGCCATATCTGACCACCCGAGTTTGATTCCCCAGACAAAAGGATGGAAGGAGAAGAGGACTCCTACAAGTTGTCCTATATTCCCAACATGCGCACTGTGTCACGCGCCCCCTCCCTAAATTAAATAAATAAATAAATAAATAAATAAATGTATGAATGAATAAAGTTTAAAGCATTGTTCTTGCGTGCTTTTGCTCATGTCGTGATCTAGAGCATAAAACGCAATCATTGAAAGAGTATTTACTGTGTATTAGGCCCTATTTTAGTGCTGTCAGCAATGTGCTGGTAAATGGTTAACAGGCTTTTGGCAGGGTAGGGGATTGGGTCTGTTTGTAGTATTTGTTAGTTTCCATGGTTTACATATCATCTATCATCTGGTCAGATTTTAAGTCACCCATGTGTAGTCTAAACACAGGCGCCCCAGTACACCATGATGTATTAATTCGACCGTAAAATAGTAGAAATGGCTTCAAGAACATAGGAAATGAATGCAATACAGTCAGATAACACATTTTGAGTATCCATTACACTTAAAAATCCTATCCACTTAGTCCTTAAGTTCACAGTATTATTTTTCTTTCTCTTCCTCTCTTTTTCTCCCCATAGTTTCAATGTAGACCCCACAAACCACTCCCCACCTTCCAAGAGCAGTGGTTTTAGGTTTTCCCACCCCAGTGTTCTGCAGGAAAGAAATAAAAAAGTTTCTTATTTTATTTCTTTGAGAAGGGTTCTCAAAGAGTTACCATGTAGCTCTGGGTATCCTGAAACCCATTATGTAGACCAGGCTAGCTTCTAATTCACAGAAATCCATTTGCGAACAGATGAATGCTAAGATTAATCAGCATTTCATTTTTAAGATCAATTTAGTTTTATATGTATAAGTGTTCTTTTTCTACACATATATGCAGAAAACATGCATGTCTGTAGCTTAAGGAGTTCAGAAGGTGTCAGACCCTGGAACTGGAGTCAGGATGGTGATAAACTATCACATCAGTGCTGGGAACTGAAGCTGGATTTTCTGCAAGGGCAACAAGGGCTTTTGACCACAGAGCCAACTCTCTAGTCCCAGTGTTTCAATTTTGACAATCAGTTTACAAAATTCTCAAAATTGAAAGAGCTTACTTGTGAAAACCTATATACGTTGTTTCCAGTGTACTGCTGAATTCATTTTTTTTTTTTCCAAGACAGGGTTTCTCTGTGTAGCCCTGGCTGTCCTGGAACTCATTCTGTAGACCAGGCTGGCCTCGAACTCAGAAATCCGCCTGCCTCTGCCTCCCAAGTGCTGGGATTAAAGGCATGCGCCACCACTGCCCAACTGTACTGCTGAATTTTTTTGTTTGTTTGTTTTGTTTTCTGGATTTGGTTTTGTCGAGACAGGGTTTCTCTGTGTAGCCCTGGCTGTCCTGGAACTCACTTTGTAGAGCAGGCTGGCCTCGAACTCAGAAATCCGCCTACCTCTGCCTCCCAGAGTGCTGGGATTACAGGCGTGTGCCACCACCTCCGGCTAAAATGTTATTTTTAGGGGCTGGAGAGATGGCTCAGCAGTTAAGATGCTCTGAATTCCCAACAACTACATGGTGGTTCACAATCATCTGTAATGGGATCTGACGCCCTCTTCTGGAGTGTCTGAAGACAGGAACAGTGTACACACATACATAAAATAAATGAGTAATCCTTTAAAAAAACGTTATTTTTAGATTTTATTTATTTTGTTTTATGTGTGTGCATGTTTTTGCTTTCATATATGTATGTGAATCAAAAATGTGCCTGGTGCCTTCTGAGGCCAGAAGAGGGCATTGGATCTCCTGGTACTGAAAAAAAAAATAACAGTAAATATTTTATATATTTTTGTATCATGTATAAAACCTAGGCATCACCCTATACGTATAACATACAGTGTATATGGTAATATGCCTCTATATATTCAGTAAGGTAACTGTATTAAATACAGATATACTAGTAAATAGATAAGAGAATGTTTTATCTTTGAGGTAGGGTCTTCCTATATAGACCACACTGCCCTTGAGGCTTGGTCCTCCTGCCTTAGTCTCTCTAGCATTGGGATTACAAGTATGACATACCATGGCCAGCAAATAGATGATGCTTTGTTGGGTGGCGACAAAGTAAGATGAAAAGAACAGACAATGAGGAAAGGACGAAATTGCCCTTTCTTCCTTTTTGAGATGAGATCTTGAGAGGTTGCCCAGGCTGGCCTTTACCTTGTGGAAATGCATTGCAAGAAAAGGGGGCAGTAAATGCTAAAAGCTGAGTAGTAGGAAGGACTTTGGCGAACATTCAAAGAACTAAAGGATGACTAAAACTCCATGCCTTTGAATGAGTTTCATCAAGAGTGCGTGTGTGTGTGTGTGTGTGTGTGTGTGTGTGTGTGTGTGTGCTATTGTGATGCTCTCTGCTGCCCCCTACTGCCTAGAACAGGGTCTGCTCTTAGCTGTTCATCGCACCTAGTCTTTTGTGGCTGTTCCTTCATTTTCTTCTCAGTATGTTCGGTATTTTCTTTCATTGCTCAAGCACCCAGGGGCCTATGCAAACAAGGTAAGCAGCTTTGAGCTGCATCCCCAGCCTTGCCTCACTTTATGCATTATTATTTTTTTTAAAGAGGGCTTGGTGGTGTATACCTGGAAGGCAGAGAGGCAAGAGGCTCTCTGTGAACTTAAGGCCAGCCTGGTCTATATAGTGAACTGAGGCCAGGCAAGGCTATGTAGAAGGATCCTATCTCAGAAAACATAGTGTGTGTGTGTGTGTGTGTGTGTGGTCCAAGGATGGAGCCTCCGAGTTGAGGCCCCATCACTGCAGAAGAAGCAAAATGTTACATTAAATTAGAAAGGTGAAGCAACATTTTGGTCAGCTGGAGCTCAAGTGAGTCTCATGGGGGGTGATGGGAACCTGGCTCCTTGCGCTGCAGGAAACAAGTGTGAGAAAGGAAGGGCACAAACAGGCCACTGCTCCACAAGAGAGGAGGGGGGTGCCAGGCACGGGGGCCCATGTCCATCCTGCTGGATGCTTCCTATGTCCTGTTTTCTTGTGGGTCACAAAGAGGATGTTTAATTTTTAGTAAAGAAACTTGCTTCCTCCAGCAGGGCTCAAGGTTTGGGAGCCAGGAGCCAGGCTCTGAGTTCCCCATGCCACTGGAGGTATCAGTGTCACATAAGACAGACTCGGCCACCCGTCCTCCAGAAGCCAATGGAAGAGACAAATTAATAGTGAAAAGCAGGAAAAGGAGATCGAATCATTGTGGGCACACTGGAAAGAGGGACAAAGAGATTCAGTGACAACCTTTTACCAAGTTTCTCTTAGGTGAGGTCCAGGTTTAAGTACAGGCTCAGAGTTATGCATAGCTAAGCCATCCGGGTCAAAGTGTGGTTCTGCCCATCGGACCTGTCAGCAGCTGTCTGTGCCAATCTCTCCAGCATGATAGTCTGACAAGTTCTAATATCTCTTTCCTAGAGACAAGGTTTCCCCTGGCTGGCCCCAGATTTCAGCTTTTTTTTTTCTTTAGCCCAGCATGAGATTCCTGGGGAAATTCCAATTTCTTGGGGTGCATTGTTTCAATAGTCTAATAGCCAAGGGAAGGGACAGAAGTGTCTCTTAAGAATATCCTCATTCCTGCCAGGCAAGCCCGTTACACCCAGGCTCTTCCCGGAGCCAGAGGCTCCCACCCAACACCCCACTGAGTGTAAAGGTGTCCTCCGGTCAGCCCGACCAACTCTTTCCGGGAGAGGGCATTTTAAGAGTTGGAGGGGAAGAGGAAACCTGGGCCCAGAAAGGCTTCAATCGCTGTGCGCTGTGCGGAGGGCAGGGGCGGGGCAGGGAGGCAGGGGGTGCATGGACACAACTTTGAGGGTCAGGAAAGGATTGAAAAGAGTTCCCCAGTGGGGAGCCTGCATGAAAGGATAGATTAAAATTGGAAATGCAGAAGAGTGGGGGGGGGGTTGTTTTACAGACCATTCATCTATTCGGTTCACAGACTTATCCTGGGTAGTTAAGACAGGCTTAAAACATGGTTCTAAGTGCTTTCCTTTTGAAATTCATCCTCCCTCTAACTTTCTAAGTTAGGCGCTATCTTGCTCCAGAGGCACAGCAAAATGTAGGAATTTCTCAGGGCCGCAGAGCTAAGGAGGAGTGGCTGAGCAGAGAAAGCTTTTGCCAAAGACTTGCTTGGCTGTTTTTCTGCTCCTGAGTTCTGACCTATTTTAATGAAAATCAGGGGATATTCCTTCCTGAAGGACCGATTCTCTTTGTGTCTCTGTGCCTCTCTGTCTCTGTCACCTCTCTCTCTCTCTCTTTCTCTCTTTCTCTCTCTCTCTCTCTCTCTCTCTCTCTCTCTCTCTCTCTCTCTCTCTCTCTCTCTCTCTCTCTCTCTGTCTCTGAGAAGGCCTCATCACATAGCTCCAGATGTCTGTAACTGAAGAACTCAGAGCGTCTCAGCCCGCATGGTGACGGGACATGGGTCTCCGCACCCACCCTGCTTTCCAAAATGACTTGGGTCTAAATAGGAATGCCTTGTCATGCAAAGCCCTGCTTTGCCGAAGAAGCAAATCCTTAAATGACCTTGAATAGGAGTCATACCCTGACCAACTAACAAAGTGTTCTTATCCCTGGCAGGACCTCAAGGCTGCAGGCAGACTTACGAACATCTGTTCCTTCCATAACAGGTTGTCCTCCACAGCCAGACCCACTCTGTTGGTGCTTCTTTGTGCCAATATATGTATTGTGCCTGATATTTGTACTGCTTTCAAACTTCTAGGAGCTAACAAACGAGCTGCCCCCACCCTAGCTCCCAGGAATAATAAATAAATAAATAATAATAATAAATATTATTATTAACAACAACAACAACAATAATAATAATGACACAGCACTTGATATTTGGAATTTATTGACCATTTGCTGTGTTGGGCAGTATTGACTAGTGGAGAAAGTCCCTGGCAAGGGAGATGGGTGGTCAAGGGAGGAGGTTACAGCTGAAAAATGGATGGGTGCATTAGTGGGTGAGGGTATTTATTTTTTTTCAAGGTATATTAATTCTTTAGATAGGAGATTTCAGATTTTTTTTTCTTGAAGTGTAAATACTTGCCTAGCCCCCTTCCCCCACTTAGTCACATGGGCCAAGGTTTCTGCTGACAGGTGTCTTTTTCCCTGGTCAGCCTGAAGTACGGATGTACTCTAGGTGGGGGGAGGTTGACAGAGGAGAGAGAAAGCGAATTGAAGCGAGGGGACAGCTGCTGCGGTGCCCCTTCCTCTGACCCTGTGTGTGGTGTAAGGTGCGTGCGTGTGAATAATGTGGGTAGAGCTTACGTGTCTGGTCACGTTTTCAGCAGTCAGCACAGAGATATGAGCGGCATATGTGTCTTCCTACTTATTTGCCCAGCTGTGTTTTCTTTCTACACCACCTCCCCAATTTAACATATTTCCTTTCTGGCAACTGATGCGTGTGGTCCTGTCTACCCGAGCCGTTTAGCCGAGTGGAGGTGTTTGTCGCTTACGTGTTTTTGTGTGCTCTTTGCACGACTCGCGGGTGCGTTTCTCATGAGTGTTTTCTCCGTGTGTCTGCAGTGGTTGTGGCCTTTCTTTGGCGAGTGCCAACAGAAAAGTGCCATCTGTGTAGTATGGGCATTTTCTTCTGGAGCCGCGGGATTATGCTAGCTGGCTCCTTGTTTCTTCTTGCACATTTAGGCACATTTTCTTGAGTTCTACTTTGTGACATTAGAAGCATACTTTCTGCATCCTTGCATGGCTTATTTATATGTCTTTGTCCGGTGTCCCTGGATGTTTCACTTCTGAATCCTAATGTGTGTGTGTGTGTGTGTGTGTGTGTGTGTGGCCATGTGCTTCAAATGGGGATGGGTCTGCCAGTCGCTGGGTTTCTCTGCCTATGAGTGTCCGCGTCTCTTTGGCCACAAGGGCACACTTGAGTCCACAAGCACCGAGGTATCATTTTGAGGCTGGGGTGAGGAAGCCTGGCCCTCGGGCACCATCTGAACCCAAGTGTAGGAAAGATAAAGGGATGTGCTGTGCCCTGTGCACCCATCTGTGCATCCATCTTTGTACCTGAGCAACTGTGTGACTGTGTGGGATCAATCAGTTGGCTGTGTTTGGTGTGTCTGCCAGTCTGTGGGGGCAACTTTGTCTCTAAATCGGTATCCTTCTGCCGGTTTATGTGTTGTGTGAGGCTTTGATTCCGTGGGTGGCACTTGTAAGACCGCTATAGTTCAGTACAGCTGTGAGTTTATGATTGTCCCAGAAGCCCTGGTACTCCATGTGCAGTTGGGCATAGCCTCTCAGCCTGGATTCTTTGTGGGCGATTGTGAATCTTTGTGTGCACTTTGCTAGACTTGACATCTGCATCACCGAGTCGCTGGATGGAGCTAGGAAGGAGTGGGTTGTGTAGCTGTGGTCCCTGAGGGTGCAAGGCTCTTTCCTATTGTGGGGAAGCAGGCGGGGTGGGGGCATATAGGCTACCTTTGAAGGCCCAGCCAGCTTCTGGCCTTTCCGGGAATTCTATGCTCCCTGTAGGGGGTAGGCAGGCAGACCAGATTCCACATAGACACGCTTCTTGTCCTTGTCCACCTGGGCTTCAAGCAGCCCAGTCAACAGGGTCTGGAAACTGAGTGTGTCCCAGAGTCTTGGTGCCCAGCACTGGCATTGGGTAGGGCCTGTCCAGGCCCTAATTAAAAGTCCTATGTAATCAACAAATGCTCTCCCTACCGCCATTGGGGGGACCACGTGTCTAGAGTTCTCTTTGGCTGGCTTAGATTGGCAGCAGCCTCTGATGACTTGGCTTACCCATCTGCTCTTACCTCTGTCCCTTTGACCCTTTGGGTTGATGTGTCTGATCCAAACCTGTTCGGGATGCAGTTCGTTGTGCATACCTGTCTAGTAGACCATTGCCTGTTATTGGCTTTGATTGCCTTTGGCACTCCTCCTGGTTACTGTACGAGCCCATTTCCAACCCACCTGTCTGAGTTTGCCTCCTTTGGCGTTTTTTTCCCCCAGTAACCACCCCTCCAAATGTTTGCCACCTCCTCTTTTCCCGTGTCTACCCTGTTTGTCTTTTTGACCCATGACCTTTCTGTCCTTGTTTTGTGTCTCCTGTGCACCTATTTGTCTGAGACTGTTTTTCTTTTTGTGTCCTCTCTTCTACTGTCTAACTCTGTTTCCCCTTTTTCCTTGTCCCTGTCTCTGGATGTGGTTGTATTCCTTCAATCATTCAATCAGTGTACCCCAACACACACACACACACACACACACACACACACACACACACACACAATGTTCTTTTCCTTCACATGGGTTCAAATGGGAAACCCTCCCTCCTTGTTTTCACGTAGGGTTCAAAGAAATGAAACTCAATTAAAATGAGCAGTTCTTCCATTAACCCCCCCAAACAAAACAACAGAAACACCAAACCAAACAGCTGATCAACAAACAAACAAGCAAAACCTCACTGTTTGGCGTGGTGGCAAAGCTCACCGTGGGACAGGCACTTGGGAAGCAGCTTGGTATGGGATAAGGCAGAGGCAGCGTCATCCCAGTGGGACATAAGCTAGCGATGGGCTCCCAGAGGCCAAGTCTGAGTTGTTTCAGCTTTCGGAGATAGAGAAGTATGAAAGCAGGGGAGGAGGGCGAGCCGTGGAGATGGGGGTCCTAGAAACCGTGGGGGTGGATGGGCATTTCAGGGGCTCCCTAAGGACATTCGAGTGAAGTGAAGGCGTCCTTTTAGTGCCTTAGTCATAGAAATTGCATTTAGAACTGATGAGAGCTCCCAGAGTGTACTCGTGGTTTGGTACTCCTCCTCATCCCAGGAGACGGATTCAGGATGTTTGCCAGGGCCACATCATTTTATAAAACTCCATTTTGGTTGAACTGTGAGTAACTGCAACAATTTAGTTTCGAGAAGTGAATTAACTTGTTTCTCTAGATTTTCCACCACCTGGCTCCAGGGATCCCTAGTAACGGGCAGCCAGGACAGGTGTTATGGGTCACCTAACATCCTTTAACAGACCACTCACTGGTTGTCCCTAGCAATGCTCAACTGCAGGCCCCAAATGGAAACCTTTTAACCTTTCCCCTCCACTTGCTTCTCCCCTATTACTAACGCAGCTGATAAGGGGACCGTGGGCTCTGATTCTAAGAGAGACCCATCTGTTCGAATCTGAAGCTTTTCCCCTCCAGACACAAATCTGCGCTGTTCTAAAGCGTTTGTTCCGTTGTCTGTTTTTCTTCTCACTGACCTTTCAGTTGGTGGCCCATATGGAGAGTCAATGTGTGTGGACTTTCCCACAGGTCCCTCTCCAGCCCCCCTCCTTCCCCCCTCTTTCCAGGGACTGCTCTCCATTTTGTTCATTGCATACACCACCAGTTAACTGGACTCTGGATGACTTTGGAACTTTCTTTCCCTTCTCTGGAAAGTTTCCCTTTCTGATGCTTTGCCAGACAGATTTGTGAGAAACCTAGGACCTTGTGGAGAGTTTTCCCTAGACTGAACTTTTGGTCTCCTTTGGGGAGTTCAGTAGAGACACCTCTGTCCTCTACACTGGTTCTCGGACTGAACAGAGTCAGTCATTGGTTGAGGGATACATTGTCCTTTTCTCTTGGTTTCTGTCAGGAAGATCCCCCCCCCCCTTTTTTTCACCCTTCCTTGCGGCCTTGGACCAGCAATCCTCTGTCCAGAGACATTTTTGACACATCTTATAGTTCTCTAGTATAACCCAGCTTGGCCACTGTACTCCCTCCAAAATGGCTACCATTGCCCAGAGTTTTTGACTTCCAAACGCAAGGACCAATACAATGAAATACTGTCTGAGGGTTCCGGCACTCAAGCCTTTATCTTTCTTAGCTTCTGCCCTTCTCTCTGCTCCCCCTGGTCGACCCTTCAGGTTCTACAGCTCTCCTAGGTCTGACCCCACTTCATATTTGTGATGCTCATGTCTCCTCTCGTCACAAAATGACCTTTTCTATCGGCTGAACGTTGCTTTCCAAAACCTGTTACAAAAAGTTCTACTACTCTGGAAAACCCTCCTTTGTCCTGGCTGAGAGGCATGCCTAGTAAAATCTTCTTTTTAACCAAACTCCTGCTCTAATCAGATAACAAGAGCCAGGCAGGCTCTCTTCTGCTCTCTCTGCACCCCCCACCCCCCCCCCACCCCGCCACTCTGATACGCATGGTAGCTTATGGCCACTGGCCACCCCTCCCCTGAGACTTTCTCTGCCAAATCTCCCCATTTCTGT
This sequence comes from Apodemus sylvaticus, assembly GCF_947179515.1. Lineage (NCBI taxonomy): Eukaryota > Metazoa > Chordata > Mammalia > Rodentia > Muridae > Apodemus > Apodemus sylvaticus. The sequence continues at coordinate 12,163,536 of NC_067495.1, read as the reverse complement.
CTGCTTCCCACTTGTTTTTTTTTTTAATTATTATTATTTTATTTTTTTCCCCCTGTCTGGCCTAAAACTGGAACGGGCCATTCATCTTCATGTGGGCATGTTGCCTGCAGGGATTGATCAGAGACAAACTCACCATGCCTACACCTGCAGTTTCTCCAGCTAGACTTCTAGATCAAAGCAAGTACCAAATTCTCAGCTTGTCTGAAATGGCCAATCTATCTTCACCCACCAGGCCTCCATGGGGAACATGCCTGAGGCTCTCTTTGTTGTTGACCTTCTGAGTTATATTTTAAATTACATTTCAGACATTTATTTATTTATTTATTTATTTACTATTGTGGGGGGGTGGGGGGATGTATGCCAGGTCATATAGGTGGAAGGTCAGAAGACAACTTGTAGGACTCAGTTCTTCCTTCCATCAATCACGTGGACCCCAGGGATTGAACTCAGGTCATCTGGTGGGGCAACAGGTGCTCTGACAGGCTGAGCCACTGATGGATCCCCACATTATTTGTTTTGAAAAACAAAAACAAACCCCCAAACTAAAACAGTCCAATCTATAGACTTCCATACAGCTTCTCTAGCCTGTAGGATGCGTTCAGTTGCATGTCTTTTTCTGACTGCCCCCTAGCTTCCTGCCCCACCCCAGCCTTCAAAACATCTCTCAGTCAAGCTGCAAGAGATAAGGTTCTCTAGCACGGAGAGGGAGTTAAACTGCCCAAATGAACTCCCAGCTGTATCCCCGTTTCCCAGAGGCCCACAGTCTGCCCAGATAGAAAAGTTTTACACGACTCCTGCCCTTTGGTGATTACATGTGAGCATGTAGTTTTGTATGTGTTTGGCATCTGTGTTAACATGTATGTAAATTGTCTTTATACATTATAAAACAAGTGGCCACTGTTAAGATTCTAGAATTCTATATATCTGGTTTTAAGATGTATATATATATGGGTGTGGGGCTGGAGAGGAAGTTTGGTGATCAAGAACATCCACTGCTCTTGCAGAGGACCTTAGTTTGGGTCTCAGCAACTTTAGTGGGTGGCTCACAGCCACCTGTAACTTTGAACTGCAGCGTCAGGGAATTTGACATCTCTGGCCTCCATAGTCATCTGCATTCTGTGTGTGTGTATGTACACATACATACATACACACATACATGCTATTAAAAACAATAAAAATAAACCTTAAAAAAGGGGTGCGCACATAGGACTGGAAAGACGGATGGCTCAGCAGTTAAAGGGTTGCAGAGGACCTGGGTTCAGTTCCTAGCTCTCACATGGTGGCTCACAACAGCCTGTAACTCTAGTTCTAAGAGATCTGATGACTCCTTTAGGCCCCTCCACAAGTACCAAGCATGCACGTGGTGAACACATATGCATGCCAGTGAACATACACATAAAATGAATAAACCTTTTTTTAAAAAAAGATGTGTGAATGTGTCTGGCTACCTATGAATGTATATATATGTATATATATAAACATATTAAGGTGACTTTATTTTTAAAATGGCATAAACAGTTTTCCCATCAAGTATATTAAAAATGGTTACTATACTATATCTTCTTGTACCATTAAACATTTGTGATATAGTGTGCATGTTTTCTGTGTCTCAAATACAAGTTATTGTATGCATATGGGTGCTTCGCATGCACGCATGTCTGCACACTAGTGACATATGTCCACTGCCCATGGAACTGACCAGAGGGTGATGGATCCTTTGGATTTAGAATTACAGAAAGTTTTCAGCTACTATGTGGGTGCTGGGAACTGAACTAGGGTTTTCTTCAAATATAAATATGAAATATAAGTGGTTTCAAAAGCCATAACATTTAATGAGCTACAAAATATAAAGTATATAGTTGATAAAAACATTAAAGACAAATGTTTTTACATACAAAGATTTCTTTCTTTATGTATGCAAGTGTTCTATCTTCATGCATACCAGAAGAGGGAATTATATATACCATCATGGGAGGTTATGAGCCACCAGGTGGGTACTGGAAACTGAACTCAGAACCTCTGATCCCTTTACCGATGGTCGTGAGCCACCATGCAGTTGCTGGGAATTGAACTCCGGACCTCTGGAAGAGCAGGCAAGTGTTTTTAACTGCACAGACCTCTCTTAGGCCCCATAAAAAGATTTTAATGCCGGGCGTGGTGGCGCACGCCTGTAATCCCAGCACTTGGGAGGCAGAGGCAGGTGGATTTCTGAGTTCGAGGCCAGCCTGGTCTACAGAGTGAGTTCCAGGACAGCCAGGGCTATACAGAGAAACCCTGTCTTGAAAAAAAAAAGATTTTAATATAAAATTTATAAAGGATGGGTGTAATATAGTTCTAACTTAATTTTAACTCTTAAAATCTTAAACTCAGGCATATCCAGACAAAAGCGAAGCCTGGTTCTCTGTTTACAACAAGGTTCTCTTAAGTATTGGTCGCTCTTATTAATGCTTATCAAATCTTAGAAGTATTTGCAAAAACTGTCTTGAAAAACATAGAGTTTTTAGACCTGAAGATTAGGCTCAGTGGTGGGGAGCATTTGTTGCTCTTGCAAAGGACCCAGGTTCAATTCTCAGGACCCACATAGTGATTCACAACTGTCTGGAACTCCAGTTCTAGCGGGATCCCATGCCCTCTTCCAACCTCTGTGCACACCAAGCATACATGTGGTGCGTATACATACATGCAAGCAAATAACTCACACATAACATAAAAGGAATAAATCTAATTAAAAAAACAAAGATTGTGTTTTATCCTTTTACTAAATGAGAGTTTTAAAACCCATGATTAGATTTCTTCAAAAAGCTCTTTAAATGTTTCCCCCCCCCCATTGGCCAAATTTCATAGCTTACCTCATAGGACAAAAACTTAAAGCTATATAAATTTTGTTCAGTTTACAAACTTTGCTGTGTCTATGATCTTCAGTTCTGTAGATTTAGCTATGGGAAAGAGCTATACTTTTCTATTTTTCTTTTTCTTTTTCTTTTTGTTTTTTTTTTCGAGACAGGGTTTCTCTGTGTAGCCCTGGCTGTCCTGGAACTCACTCTGTAGACCAGGCTGGCCTTGAACTCAGAAATCTGCCTGCCTCTGCCTCCCAAGTGCTGGGATTAAAGGCATGTACCACCACCACCCGGCACTTTTATATTTTCCAAATCCTAGATATTTAAATTTTTTCTGGGTTATTCTTCAGTGATGAAAATGACTAACTTCAAGTCTGCAAAATTTACAAGGAAAGACATTTTCAGGTCCTTCTACTATAACTTTGTTTACCAAGATCCCCTATCTTATTTTGGAGGGTACTACACTTGAGCTCTCCTAAATTAGAATATCAGTCTCCTTCATCTGCTTTCTTTGCATTTAAAAAATTATTATATTTTGTTATTTTCACATGAAATACAGTACCTCTGTGCTATATTTACATTTACATGTCAACATCAACGAGCAGTTAGCTGTGTTTTAAACATTTTTGTGACCAAAACTCAAAATTTACTTCAGGGGATCAACTTTAAAGAGCTCCCTAGGACCCTATTCAAACCACTTGTACTCGATGATGCCTCTTCTATAGCCACCTCTAAAACAAACCAAAACAAACCGCTCAGGTCCTTTAGATAGTCACTCCTTCACCCGATGCCTGCTCCATCAGGAACTTGCTCATTTGTCCTCTCCATCCTTAGGATGCCCTGCTGTTTCTCTTTCCACCCTCAGATTTCCCTTTCCTCTCATCAACTTTACACTCTGTTGGAGTTCCGGGAGACCTTCCCAGCTTTGCCCTCACATCAGCCTTCTGGACTTTTCTCTATTGTTGGGGTCCTGCTGCCACAGTTCTTTAATGACTCCTCTTCTTTGACAGGGCTCTTTAACATACACCTGGGGTTCTGGCTCCCACCTTTTCAGAAGTTCTGTTCACCTTTCCCTTCTCTCTGAGGCTTCTGGGCCACTGTTAACTGTGCAGATCTCTGTGTGAAAGTAAACTGAGGCACACAAAGATGTGAGTCTGTTCTCTCTTTGTGCTAAAGTCACTTGACTTACCAACAAACACTCCCTCCCTAATGTCCATCCAAGGATTCCTCCCTTGACTGGTTCTGTACTTACATAATGCTTTCTGTGAGTCTCTTATTGTCATAGGGTAAGAAACCCCACCACAAGTGCACATTAGCATCAGCCACCTGATGTTTGACAAAGGTGTCAAGACATCATGTTGGAGAAAAGACAGCATCTTCAACAAATGGTGCTTGGAAAACTGGATGCCCACATGTAGAAGAATGAAAGGTCCATATTTATCATAAGCTAATCTGCAGAAAACAGTAACTCTAAATGAAACAAAGACCTAAATGTCAAACCCCAAACACTGAAACTGCTAGGAGACAATGCAGGTGGTATGCTACAAGATATAGTTGCAGGAAAGGATTTTCCTACAGTTGCAGTTGAATAGGATGTCATTTGCCAAGGAATTATTGCCAACAACAAGTGGGAATTCATAAAACTAAAGAGCTGCGATACATCAGAGGAGACAATGGAGTGAAGAGGGAATCCACAGGATGGGAAAGGCTCTTTGTCAGCTACACATCTGAGAGAGGATTAGTATTCAGAATATATAAAGAACTCAAAAAACAGATGGCCAATGGTCCAATAAGCAAGGGGGGGCTATGAAGCTGAAGCTAGTCACAGTGGCACAAGCTTTTTTTTTTTTTTTTTTTTTTTTTTGTATTTTTCGAGACAGGGTTTCTCTGTGTAGCCCTGGCTGTCCTGGAACTCACTCTGGAGACCAGGCTGGCCTCGAACTCAGAAATCCGCCTGCCTTTGCCTACCAAGTGCTGGGATTACAGGCGTGCGCCACCACCGCCCGGCGTGGCACAAGCTTTTAATCCTAGCACTTGAGAGGCAGAGACAGACAGATGTCTGTGAGTTGGGGGCCGGCTGGGTCTACGTAGCAAGTTCTCATTAGGCAGGACTTTGTCTCAATCCGAAAAAGGGAGCGGGTATGGATCAGAGAATTCTCAAAAGAAAACAAGAAAAACGGCAGAGAAATATCTCAGAAAGTTTAACATCCTTAGCAATGAGGGAAGTGTAAATAAATACTCTTCCGAGATTTCATTTACTCCAGTCAGAATGGCTATAAAGAAAACTGGCAACAGATGCTGGAGGGGGTGTGGGATAAAAGATTGCCCTGCCTTATTCACGATTGGTGGCATTGGTGGAAATCAGGATCTTGAATTCTCAAAGAGCTAAAAAGAAACATGTCTTGTGATCTAGCTATACCATCCTTTGGTGTATCTGAAGGACTTAGTATCTCACTCCTCTTCGCCTTCCTTGAGGATTCATGTACACTTGTATGGCTGGCAAGGACCCTCATCCCTTCTGTGGACTTTCCCTCTCCACTTATTGTCCAGTGTAACCCTAGTCACTAGTCATTGCAGATCTGTTTCTAGCTAGGAGTAGAAACAACATTAATGTCCTCCAGCTGATGATTGGAGTAATGAAAATATGGCGCACATACACTGTGGAATACTATTCAACTGCAAAGAAAAGGGAGATCATGCAATTCACAGGGAAATAGATGGGTACCAAGTGACACAACTCTCACACACATGCTCTTTTTTGTTTGTGGTTCCTAGCTCTAAGGCTTTGGATGTGAGTGTACAACATACTGGAGGAGGAGGAGGAGGAGGAGGAGGAGGAGGAGGAGGAGGAGGAGGAGGAGGAGGAGGAAAAGAACCAGGGTGGTGGTGGTGCAGGCCTTTAATCCCAGCACTTGGGAGGCACAGGCAGGCAGATTTCTGAGTTCGAGGCCAGCCTGGTCTACAAAGTGAGTTCCAGGACAGCCAGGGTTACACAGAGAAACCCTGTTTTGAAACAAACAAACAAACAAACAAAAAACAAAAAAGAAAAAAAAAACAAAAAGAGAGAGAGAGAGAGCTCTTAGAGGGGAAATAGCAGTTCATAGGTGCTATGAGGTGGGAAATGGGCAAAGAGGGGGTGTCTCTAACTTTGGAGGAGGGCAATATAGATGGAGAGGGATGGAAGAGTGATAAATCACACTAAATATGTTTGATAGAGCCATAGGGAATTATTAATTTATGTTTACATAAAATTACATGTGATATATATGTCATATGCATACACATATACACATACATGTACACATACACACATACTTAAATGAGGGTACACCATTAGGGTGATGATGATGCTTCTTACAAGGGCCATAGTCTATCTAACAAAAACTTCAGTTCCAGACACGAGAAGTCTCCTTACAAGTCAGTGGTCAGAGGAGTTCAAGAGATTTCTCGAACAATATAAATCTAGGCTTTTGCCCTCGTCCTTGGTTGTCTTCCAGAATTTCAAGGTAAATCCCTAGTGCTGAAGACACCACACACTGAGGACACAGGACTTGGAGGAATTGAGCCAGAACTTGCCTGGAAGCCTCCTCCCCGAGGACTGGAAGGTACTGTGCAAGCTTCCTGGGGCTGTGGGGACAATCAGCAGTCCTATCCATTTGTCATGACTGTGAAAAACAATGTCCAGCATAGCAAGATATCCCCAAAGGTACAATGGTTGCACTTCAATTTTGGGGGTGAACAACAACTGTCTAATTGGGCTTAAGGTCTGATAAACAGGAGAAAATCCATGCCTGGCACTGTAAACCTAGTCAATTTAGCCATGGCTAGTAAGGTCATGGAACCTAGAGGAGAACTTTTTACTGCCCATTTCTGAAACCAGTGTGATTTTTATTTGCTTTTTTTTTTTTTTTTTTTTTTTTTGGTGTTTTGGATTTGTTTTTTTTCGAGACAGGGTTTCTCTGTATAGCCCTGGCTGTCCTGGAACTTACTCTGTAGACCAGGCTGGCCTCGAACTCAGAAATCCGCCTGCCTCTGCCTCCCAGAGTGCTGGTATTACAGGCGTGTGCCACTAGGGCCTGACCTGCATTTTTTAATACTCACTAGCTCTCACCTATCCTCAAAGAAGTTAGTTTTTTTTTTTCAGCAACGTCTACATCTAAGGCTTGGAGGGCTTTATAAAGAGTGGTTAAAAATGTTGTCAGAAGGGTATGAGGGCATCAGATGAAAGACTATATAGGATAAGGGAGCTACACCCATACAATCTCAACAGTAGAGTTGCCTATGCAAGAGTGGAAACAATGACATTAGCTAACACGTGTGTGTGTGTGTGTGTGTGTGTGTGTGTCTGTGTGTGTCTGTGTGTGTGTGTCTGTGTGTGTCTGTATGTCTGTGTGTCTGTGTCTGTGTGTTTCTGTATGTCTGTGTGTCTCTCTGTGTGTGTGTGTGTGTGGTATCTCAAAAGGCTCTGCTTGCAAATAAAGTCATAATGTCTATAGGCAGTTCATGACTGCTCAAAGAGGGAGAATCAGTCTTGCCCAGGGATGAGCATTCCCAATTGGTTTTCCAGTACCAGTGTTCAGCCTTAAAAACATATACATTCAAGCAACACTGACTAGACTCAGCAGGGCGTATTTATGTATGTATGCATACATGTAACAATAACAATTAAAGTAAAAAGGAAACCAGTGGAGATAATACATGAAAGCAGGAGGGGGCCTTGGAGGTAGAGGAAGGAAAACAGTTGGAAGCAGAGCAGGATATGGTAATGGGGGGATGAAAACCGGCAAAGCTCATCCCATGCATATATGAAATGTCAGAGTGAAACCCATTATTTTCTACAATTCGCTAATTAAAAAAAGACAAAGTTTCCAGGTTGGGGTGGGGATTGCAAAGACAATCTTACCCTGAGAAACACACGAGGTTCTGGGAGCAGGACTTGGGTATTGTTGGCAAGGGGAAACTGTTATCAGGAGGGGAAGTGTTTAAACTTATGCGGGTTTGTGAGGCACACCAAGCTCAGAAAGCAGCCCAAGTCTGGAAGTGTCTCCTAAACTTTTCCTCTCAGGAGAGGAGAGTTAAAGACTTGATAGGGGTCCGAGAAAACTCCTCTAGAATCTAGAAGGGAAGTTTAATGAGAGTCCCTAGGTCAGGCTTTCCCCCCCCTCCTTTTCTTTGTAGTGCTGAGGATTGAAAAGTGCTTCTCCACCTAGCTTCACTCGCGTACCGGTCAGTTCTGTCCCAGCAAGAGGGGCATTTCGGTTTGCTTCAGTCTCTGGGGAAGAATTCAGAACCGTAATAAAAGTGGTTTGTAGCACCGGGGTTGGGGTCTCTAAACTTGGGGGGAAGGGCGGCGCTAGGAGGGGTGGGGCAGACAGGTGACACGTGTCCCTGCTAAGAGCCAGCCGGAGAGAGGTGGGGGCGGGAGATAGGGACAGAAAGAGACAGAAAAGGGCAGACGGCGCGGGAGACAGAATCTACCCTGTGGGAAGAAAGTCTATTTCCCACTTCAAATGGCCATTTCGTGCGCTGTCGGGTGGGTCTTTCCGTATCTATCTCTCTGTTTCTCTCTGTTTCTCTCTCTCCTTCTATTTATCTCTTCTTGCCTTCTTTGCCCCGTTCTAAGAAGCTGTTTTTGGTTCTCCTCCCCTGATCTTCATCTCTCTCTCTCTCTCTCTCTCTCTCTCTCTCTCTCTCTCTCTCTCTCTCTCTCTCTCTCTCTCTCTCGCTTGTCTTCAACTCTCCACTGTCTCCTCTGCCCTTCTTTCCTCTCTGTTCCTGCTTGTCTCTCTAGCCAGTTGCTCTAAATTACATCTGTTGGTCTCTGTGGGGGCTCCTCTCCCCTCTTCTAACTCTCCTCACTTTCTAGTCCCTTTGCTCCACTCCTGACCCTCCTACCCCATCTTTTTCCCAGCAGGATGGAAATGCAGGAACCAAAGACCAATGGAACCCTGGCTACCGGTGGTACTGCTGCGGGGTGAGTGGGGGATCCGAGAAGGCAGGGTTGTCGGGGAGAGGTCGGGCTTACCTTTCCATCATCCTCATTCACCCCCCTCCCCCGGCTCTATCCAGCTGCAGGCAGGAACGTGAAGGCTTCCTGCCCGCCACCACCCATAGCCCTGCTCCCGCGAGGAAACCTGTCCAGTTCTTGGATGTAAGTGAGCACAGGACTCCGCGCGTGTCTCACCTCCCCTATCTAATCCCAACTCCTTCTCCTCCTTGGCTGCTCCCCGGTCTAGCTATCTCCCCGCCCCAGGTCTTGACTCCTCTGTTGCTGCCATCTCCAGATACCCCCTTTCCTCAGATGCTCCCACTCTAGCTCTCTCTGTCGCCTAGTTTCTCTCTTCCCACCTATTGCCCCCTGCCCTAGTGCCTGTTATCCCTACATATTCTCCTCTTCTGCTCCCCTCTCTGTTGTTTCTTATCCCCCCATGCTCCTCTGCAGCTCCCTTGCATTTCCAGCTGCTCTGCCCCGGACTTGGCTTGCACTTTTCCTTCTCTAAGCTCTCCCTTTCCCATTTCTTCCCAGCAACTTTCTCTTTCGGCTTCCTCTTGCTTCCTGTCACTCCTCATGGATGTTCCCCTCCCCGCTTGCCTTCACCTTCCGTCCTCCCCTTGTCCTGCTTTCCCCTCCACATCTGTGTTTGCTGATCTTGCCCCTTGCCAACAGTTTGAGGGGAAGACATCATTTGGCATGTCGGTGTTCAACCTCAGCAATGCCATCATGGGGAGCGGCATACTGGGGCTGGCTTATGCCATGGCCCACACTGGAGTCATCTTCTTTCTGTGAGTCTAGAGGTGGCTTTTCGGGGGTGGGCGGACGGGTGGCGGTGTTGGTCAGTGGAGGGCTGAGTGGGAGACCTGGCCCGCGTCTCAGCTGTGCTGTGTGCTGCAGGGCCCTGCTGCTGTGCATTGCTCTCCTGTCTTCTTACTCCATCCACCTCCTGCTGACCTGCGCCAGTGTTGTAGGTGAGGTTCCCCACCCCATCCCCATCCTCTGTGGACCTCAAACTCGAGATTCCGATTCAGAGCTCAGCTCAGACCTTGAACCCCAGTCCCAACCCCACTTTCTTGATGCCTGATTGTAACTCACGTCTGACCCTGGACACCACCACTCTGACATCAGACCCCAAATTCAGCACCCCAGTTCTCATACTGCACTCCCTGTATGACAGATTCCACATTCAACCCCAGACCCCAGACTTTATCTGGGCTCCTAGATCACCACCTCCCAATTTCCCAATACCCATGGCACCAGACTGTCTTCAGCCCCAGATTACTACATTCTATCCCTTATCTCACACTCCTCAGTCTCCAGGTCCTCCTAACCTGGAGGAAACCAGTTCTGAAATCCTAAGACCTCTGTTTCCTAGCAGTCATGGTCCCAGGATTCTCTCCCTCCATGACCTCCATCCATAGTCTGTCCCCAAAACCCCAGCTCTTCGCTTTCAGCCCTTAACCTCTCCCTGGCCTCAGATACCACTCCTCAGACCCACAAATTCCACCATAAACTGCTCAGTCCTCCACACCAGCCTCTATCAGTCACAGCTGAATTACAACTCTCCCTCCTAGCCTAGCTTCGCCAAACTCACAGGCTATTCCTTCCTGTCTCCCCGGCCACAGGCATCCGCGCCTATGAGCAGCTGGGACAGAGGGCATTCGGACCTGCCGGGAAAGTAGTGGTGGCCATCATCATCTGTCTGCACAACGTTGGGGGTGAGGTCTTGGGGAAGGTCAATTAGGGGGAAGAGGGTAGACCGGGTGAGGTGGGCTTTCCCAAGGGTGGGCTTGGGGAGAGGGGATCCTGATTAAATATCCGCACCATCTGCACCAGCTATGTCCAGCTACCTGTTCATCATCAAATCTGAGCTGCCCCTGGTTATTGGCACCTTCCTGCACATGGACCCTGAGGGGTGAGTATACAGTACCCCCCAGGGACCCCATCCCTGCTTGGGAGTTCTAGCCATCATCTTCAGTGCTGTGTCTACCTGACTCCCAGGCGCTCTGTTTTTAGACTATAGCAGCTTAACCGTAACTGACTATGATTCCTGTGTGTTCTGAGTCAATATTAAATGTGACCATAGGCCACAGGACTCTGGTAGACCGTATGCTGCTTTGGAGCCTTCTTCAGGCTGATTCTGGCTGGCAGCTGTCTCTGTATGCTTGGTGTGTGCTGATGTTGACCACACGTGTGTGACTGTACAGATCCAGGAGATGCAGACTCTGGCTTTGACTCAGTGGCTGTCGGACTGGCTGATTGTCTCTGGCCAGCCATGTGATGGGTGACAGCTGGGACCCGTATGCTGCGATTGATCCCAACCATATGTGTTTGACACTTGGCTCTTCTCAGTTTTCCTGTTTAGCTGATTCCGGCTTCATCGGGCTGTTGGGCTCTATCTAGCTCTAAATGTGTGACTGCTGACTCTAGTGGTCTGTGGGTCATGTCAACTGTGTGCGCTCTGTCAACTCCATCTCCTTGTTTGCTTTGGCGATTATTGTATGGCAGATCCTCTCAGGCTGTGTGTGTGTGCTCGGGGGAATGTGACTGTGGAGGTCCTCTTGATTGCGGTTGCAACCATGTATATATGTTTAGACTGTTAGACTCTAGATGCACACTACTGGCACAGCAGCTCAGTTTTTACTTTTTAAATGCATACACAACGAGGTTCAAGGTGTGTTTATTTGTGCACACAGCAGTACTTTGCTTTTTTACATGCATACACATCTTTCTGCCTATGTATATTTTTAATGTGGATGGAACCCAAGGTCCCTTGTGTGTCAGGCAAGTGCTCAGTCACTGAACTGCATACCCCCAACTTCTTCTGCATACCTTTTTGTTGTTTTGACACAGGGTCTCTTTAGGCATACCTGTAAATCACCACCTTACTTACTGCCTCTGCATATTTTGACATAGGTTTGTATGTTTAGGGACTGCTCCTTCCTCTAATCCTGCAGACTTTCGTGCACATGTGTGACTTAAACTCAGGGGTGATCTTATGTGCTTGACTGACAGTTTGAATTAAGCGCTTTGTTTTTATCTGTATGTATCCTGTGAAGTTCTTGGTTTGATTCTGAAACTATCCAAATATGACGAGGTATGTCCACATTGTCTTTTTTCCCTTCTGCCTCACTGGGGTTCAAACCTGGGGCTTTTACATGCTAGGCAAGTAAGTACCATTACCAGTAAACAATGACCTCCTGCCATATCAATTATAACCAAGTCCCATTGTGTACGTAACCAAGATTTATTCTATTCAGTTGTGTGTATGTGATAGGAATACATTTTGTGAATGCCTGGAACACAGCAGGCACTCCATAAAGTGAGTGTGTGCTGTACGTGTGTGTTCTTGCGTATGTGCACATGAGTGCACATGTGTGTAAAGGCGAGAAATTGGTGCCAGGTGTCTCTTCTAGCTTTCTTTACCGTATTTCTTTTGAACAGAGAGGTCTTTTGGACAGAGAGGTCTCCGCGAGGTCTCTGATGTGGATTCTGGGATCTTGTCTTCCTAGGGACTGGTTCCTGAAGGGAAACCTCCTAATTGGACCTCTCATTGAACCCAGAACTCACTAATTAGGTTATAGCAGTGTGCCACTAAGCCCACAGGGTCCTCCCATGTCCACCACCCATCCACAGTGCTGGGATGTTTTGGCACGAGTGTTGGAGATCCAAACTCAGGTCTTTATGGTTACCTAGCAAGCACTTTACAAACTGACCTGTCTCCTTAGCCCTAAGTTTAAAAAGTCTATTTTATATACCTGTCTGAATGTATGTTGTGCATTTCACATATATGGTGCCTCCAGAGGCCAGACATGAACGTCAGATTCCCTGCAACTGAAATTTAGGTATCCGCGAGCTCTCTGATGTGGATTCTGGGATCTTGTCTTCCTAGGGACTGGTTCCTGAAGGGAAACCTCCTAATCATCCTGGTCAGCTTGTTTATTATTTTGCCTCTGGCTCTCATGAAACACCTGGGTAAGGAGGCTTCCCAGGTCAGTCATCGGGTGGCAGGGTCAGAGCATGGGAACTAGGCAGAAAAAACTCCATTTTGTTTTATTTTTAATTTGGTTCTGGAGACAGAACCCAGGGCTGCACACAGGCTACACAGGTGTAATATCACTAGCTATACGGCCAGTCTGGAAAAAAAATCCCATTTATGGGTTATGGAACATGGAGGGGTTGGGGAGGACTTGTTTGATTTGGGTTTTTAAGAGATTAGTAGGAGTTTTGTATAGAGGTGAGGTTGGTTCAGGTGGAAACAAAGGCTTATGTGAAGAAGGACAAACCTTCGGTGTGTAGTGTTCCGGGTTCCCTGATTTCTGAGGCTCTGTTATCAACTCCTGTAGGCTACTTGGGGTATACAAGCAGCCTCTCCCTGACCTGCATGCTGTTTTTCCTCGTTTCGGTAAGTCAGAGAGAGAGAGAGAGAGAGAGAGAGAGAATATGGAGGCGGGCAGTGGTTGTGTGAGAGTTTGAGACACTGAAGCAAAGCCTTCTCTGTGAACTTTGCTCTGCGAACTTTGCGAACTTGCTTCCTTACTCGGGACCCCCAGGTCATCTATAAGAAGTTCCAGCTTGGCTGTGATGTGAGTCACAATGACACGGTAGTGGAGGGTGAAAAGGCTCCCTTGCAGGCGTTTAACAGCAGCTGTGAGGCCAAGCTCTTCACAGTTGACTCACAGGTAGGTAGGAGCTTGTACCACATTGGGCCATCTTGTTCCGTCCCAACATTTTGTTTTGATCAGAATATTGGGCTTCTGGGGCTGTGTCATGTGCCTTGCTTGAGAGGGAACGGAATCCCCGGTACTGTAGGGGTTCTAATCCCATATTCATGGACCCCCCCCAGATGTCTTACACAGTGCCTATTATGGCTTTTGCCTTTGTCTGCCACCCTGAGGTGCTGCCTATCTACACAGAGCTTTGCCGGTGAGTAGAGGGACATGTGAGAGATGGGCCCACTGAGGGGGGGGGGCAGTAGCCATGGTGTCTGGCAACCTCCATGGCAGTCTTGGTATGGTATCTTGAGGGTGGCTAGTTTTGACAAGGGAAGGATTTGGAGTGTCCACGAGACCTCAGAAACTCAGGAAGTAAGTATTTACTGATTGCGTTTAAGAGGTCTGCTCTTTTAAAATGTGAATGGACAGAGTGACAGAAGAGGTGGTGGTCTGAGGAAGCAAGGGTGGTCAGATGGCTGGGAAGACAGATGGACAGAGGAGAGGCAGGGCTGGGGTTTCTGGGTGATTAGACAGAAAGGGGCATTATAGATGGTTCTATGGAGGAAGAGCAGGAGATAGTCATATAGATGGACAGAGAGGGGAGGCTTAGCTAATTATAAGGGGGGGGATGGATAGAATGTCAGTGTGGATCAGCTGAACACTGTCAGATCAGGAGGAGGGAGACTCTGGACACTTGGGGGCCAATTTTGAGGGTTCTGGGACAAGATCAGGGATGTGAATATGACAGCTCCATGATCTATGCACTTCAGCCCCACCCAGCGCAGGATGCAAGCTGTGGCCAACATGTCCATCGGGGCTATGTTCATCATGTATGGACTCACAGCGACCTTTGGATACCTCACCTTCTACAGTGAGTGTGGCTATAGGGCCAGGGGTGGGCAGAGCTATGGTAGAGACTGAGCCTGAGCTATGGCAGAGGCCTCTGAGCTTCGCCACAACCCCCGCTCCCCAGGACCTTGGGCCCGGCAGTGAGTCCAGTGTTCATGCATCTCATGTCCCTTCCCTATGGCCCAGGCTCTGTGAAGGCAGAGATGCTGGAAATGTACACCCAGGAGGACCTGCTCATTCTTTGTGTGCGTCTGGCCGTGCTGCTTGCAGTAACCCTCACTGTGCCTGTCGTGCTTTTCCCTGTGAGTGGGGGCAAGGAAGACCTGGGAGGGTATGCAGGGATATGGATGGATGAGCAGAGAGAAGAAAACTGGAAGGTGGGGATAGGAGCAGATAGGTAGGTGGAGGATGTGGGAACAGATACCCAGGAAAAGGGCCCGGCGAACGTGGACAGCAGCAATAGAAGCCTAGATACAGAGGCAAATGGGGAGGTAGAGATGGACAGGAGAGGAGACAGATGTCAGTAGTGGCGGAAGCCTATCTAGACGGTTGTCTGGAGGAAGATGGCTTGGTCATACTTGGTAGATACTTTGTCAGACAGGCTGAAGGCATATAGAGGGAGTGGCATAGGGAATCCAGGATCTTGGACAGGGTAGCAAGAGACAGGATCTCATGGCAGAGGGAGCGCATGTGAGCCTTGACCTGTCCTGCCCTTCCCTGGCTGCAGATCCGCCGAGCCCTCCAGCAGCTGCTCTTTCCAAGCAAGGCCTTCAGCTGGCTCCGCCATGTGGCCATTGCCTTGATCCTGCTTATTTTGGTCAATATCCTTGTCATTTGTGTGCCCACCATCCGAGATATCTTTGGGTTTATCGGTCAGTATTGTCAAGTATTGCTGGTTCCTTGCCCTGTCTAATATGGGCTTTGCCCTCGAACTTAGCTTGACTGCTGTCCCTTTGTGTCCTTCAGGGTCCACTTCAGCCCCTAGCCTCATTTTCATCCTTCCCAGCGTCTTCTACCTCCGTATTGTACCTACTGAGGTGGAACCCTTGCTTTCCTGGCCCAAGATCCAGGTGAGTATCCCAGGAAGGAGGGCTGGGGGAAGACATAGCATTCTGAAGAGGGATCCCTTGCTCCAAGATGCAGAGAAATGCAAGGAACATTATCTAGATGGGGCTGGGAGAGGAAGCAACATCCAGGAAGAGGGAAGTAAGGAAGAAAGAAGGCGCTTGTCTCAGTAAGGGCCTCAGTAGACACAACACAAACAATATCTAGGAAGAGAGAGAACACTCTAGAAGGGACTGGCAAGCTGAGCTTATGGTCCAGTTGCAGTGGTTTCCCTAGCACTGGTAAATCTCTAGGTTCTGTCTCCAGCACTGCAAAGTGGGGAGGATTCTTCAGATAGATGGAGGGAGCACCACTAGGGAGAGAGGCAGAGGCACTCTGAAAAAGGGATGGAGGGAACTCATTTCCAGAAGGTTCTGAAAAGATGGAAGAGATACTTCCAGGATGGACATGGAGAATAGAGGAGATCTGGGAATGGCTAGGGCTTTCACTGGAAAGGGTGGAGGGTTTCTAGAGCATGCTCTGAAACGTTTTGGTGTTTTCTCTTCCTATTGTCCACAGGCCCTGTGTTTTGGTGTCCTGGGGGTCCTCTTCATGGCCATCAGTCTGGGCTTTATGTTTGCCAATTGGGCAACAGGCCAAAGCCCCATGTCTGGCCACTGAGCTGGCCTGACCTGCCTCACTCAGTCCCTATGCTCACACGCGTGTATACGAGGGAATCCAAGTCACTTTCCTGAGTTCCTCCTGCCAGGGACATGGAGGTGGCTGGTCTCTAGTAACATTGCTGTGGGAAATGGGGACAGCAATTTGAGGAGGCATAGTAAGTAGTCTATTCCCTACCCCCTAGAGCTGCCTCACTGCCAACCCCATGAGAGGAGGCAGGGGAGGCCAGGTCCTTAGAAGGGTTCTTACCCAACATAGTTCTCACTTCCTAGATGAAGCTGTTAGGATTACCCTGGCGCTAAAGGGAAAGAATAAAGATGCTGAATGAAAACCCTGGTCTGAGTCTTGTGTTATTTCTCAAAGACTTTACCGGAAGAAAGGTGCCCAAGTTCAGGCAGGGGGAAACTGAGATTCTGAGTAGAATCCTGCTCCTGCTCAGCTGTGCCCTGCTTCTCCCCATTCCTTCAGTGACGTGGCACTCAGCTCGGTCAGTCACTCATGTACTTCCTCAACACTTATCGTGAGGTTGGGAATATAGCACTGAATATCCAACGTGTCAGACACAGAGTCATGGATCAAGTAGATCGGAGTGCTTCAGTACAAAAGATACACACACACACACACACACACACACACACACACACAAAAGACCTAAATTTGGTCCGCTTCCTTCTTCTGTGTGGCTCTTGAACTAGAATGCTTTTGCAAATTTCTAAAGTTTAGAAAAAAAAAATCAAAGGAAGAATAGTATTTTCCAGAGTGGCAAGATAGCTCAGCAGGGGACAGCACCTGCTGCCAAGGCTGACAACCTTGGCGATCTTGATTTGGAAGGGCTGTACTGATTCTTAGCATTGTCCTTTGACCTCCACACGGGGGGCCAAGGCATTTTGTGCACATGCAAATGCACGCACATCCAGGCATGTACATGCACACATCTCAAATAAACAAATAAATAGAGGTTAAAACACGAATGGTGTTTTTGTGACACTTGTAAATGGCAAGCAACTCACATCTCATTGCCCGGATGCTCTTGCTATCATGCGGCTACTATGTGTGTTTGCAGACCACTCATGGCTGTTGGTGCAGAACTAAGGAGTTGCTAAGGAGACCATATGGCCGACAATACCTACGTTATTTATTCACTGGCCTTTGCCAGAAAAAAAAAATAGCTAAATGCTGACTCAGTGGAAAGGAAGAAAAATACCACCCCCCTTTGAGACAGGGTCACACTATGTAGCTTCTGGTGACCTGGAACTCGCTGTGTAAACCAGGCTGACTTGAAACTCACAGACATTTGTTTCTGCTTCCCAAGTGTTGGGGTTAAAAGCATATACTGCTATGCCTGGACTTAAAAAAATGTTTTATTTATTTTTGTTTTTGTTTTTTTGTGCATGAGGGCCATATATATATGCTTGGTCACTGCAAAGGCTGGAAGAAGGCATGGAATTTCCTGGAATGGCGTTCCAGATGGTTCTCAGATGCCATGTGGTTGCTAAGAACCAAATCCAGGTCCTCTGCAAGAGCAGCAAGTGCTTTTAACTGCTGAGCCATCTCTCCAGCCCCATAAAGGATTATTTTGCACCCTGGAACAAAAGATTTCCCAAGCCGAGGCAACAGCAAGTGCAAAGTCCCTGAGGCACGGACTAGGGAGACTGGACTGAGCAAGAGGAAGGAGGAAGGGGAGCTAGCATGAATATTTAAGGGATGATTTCCACACAGTTTTGTCAATAACCCCAAGTTACAAAATTAATTATTGGTCACCTCCTAGATAGAAATGGTATTGCAGCTACATTTCTATACTTACGGAAGAAAGGTTCAGGTGCCAGGTGACATTTATCTTCCCACATTCTTTATGCCTTTAATATTTATTGTGCCAAGAATAAAACCAAAGGCTTGCTACCTGCTAGGTGAATACTCCATCAAAGCAACATCTAGAACCTCCCCAATAATCTTCATGTATACATAGGCCACTACTGATAACTACTATTTTCCCCTATGTGATGGTTGGTCTTGTCAACTTCATGGGATTTGGAATTGTCTAGGAGATGCACTCTGGGTTTGTCTGCGAACAGGGGGGTAGGTTTGCTGAGGCAAAGGCCCTGCGTGTGGATGACGCTCTCCCTGTGAGATGAGGGTCCAGACTGAACCAAAGAGGAATAGGAGAAAGCGAGCAGCGCTCCAGCAGCCGTTGCTCTTTCTCTGCTTCTTGAGTGGACATGGTGTCATCACCCCCTCGAGTGCCTTTGCCGTCATAAACTGTACCTCAAACAAACTGCGTCTCAAGTCAATTTTGTTATAACAGCCAGGAAAATAACTAATAAACTCCCCTCCATCCTATTTTAAAATTTTGCTTAGGTAAGTCTCACCCTGGTGTCCAAGTGTGCTGTGAGCGCTGCCTTTCTCAGGCAAGCAACCACCATCTTGGTGCATTCGGCTGTGCCCACCCCCCATAAAAAGATCAACCCAGCTGGGCCTCCTGACACTTCACATAGTAGCTCCCTCCACCCCGAGTATCCAATTGCTCCCTACCAACTCTGCATATAGAGGCCAGAGGGGGCTTGCTCCATCTCTGTGGCTCTGGGGAGGCTCTCATCTGTGTGGCATAAAGCTTTCTAGGTGAGGCTGGCTGGAGAAGAGATGTCCACAGCCCTGCTGTGGGACAGCAGCATAGGAACCCCTCACCTATGTTCTGGAAGGAAGCACAATAAGCTCATTGGTTTCCCAGAGGGAGCATTGGAGGAATCCTGCCTCAGATCAGATTGTAGCCGGGACCTTAGGAGAAGGGGTAGATAGATGTTGCTTTGTCTCCCCTGGAAAGCAGGAATTTTAGTAACAAGTTTGGTCTCAAAACCTTGCCTTCAAGGGGGTTTCTTCTCTCTCTCTCTCTCTCTCTCACACACACACACACACATACCTCCTTCTCTTCCCCTTCCCTCCCTTTCTTTCCCTCTCTTCTTCTGTGTGTTTTAAACAGTTTCACCCTGTAGCCTAGGCTAGTTTTAAAGTTGCAATGATCTTCCTTGACTCACCCTCCTGAGTTATGGGACTATAGACATATGCTACTATGCCTTCTCTCTCTCTCTCTCTCTCTCTCTCTCTCTCTCTATATATATATATATATATATATATATATATATATATATATTTTTGTTTTTGTTTGTTTGTTTTGTTTGTTTGTTTTTTTTTTCCGAGACAGGGTTTCTCTGTGTAGCCCTGGCTGTCCTGGAACTCACTCTGTAGACCAGGCTGGCCTCGAACTCAGAAATCTGCCTGCCTCTGCCTCCCAGAGTGTTGGGATTACAGGCACGCACCACCACCACCACCACCACCACCCAGCTTCAATTTAATTAATTAATTATATGTGAATACACTGTAGTTGTCTTCAGACACACCAGAAGAGGGTGTCAGATCTCCTTATGGATGGTTGTGAGCCACCATGTGGTTGCTGGGAATTGAACTCAGGACGAGCAGTCAGTGCTCTAAACCGCTGAGCCATCTCTCCAGCCGGCCCCAGTCTCTCTCCTTGTTTGTTTATTTATTTGAGACAGGGTCTCATGTAGCCTAGGCTGATCTCACATTTGCCATGTAGGAAACGATGCTCCTGAGTTCCTCATAGTCTTCTGCAGTGATTCAGGTGCTGGGCTTGCATGAGTGTACCACCATGCAGACCTGCGTGCTCCCTTTCACGGTTCTGTGATCCTCACTGCCACTAGACACAGATTAGATGACTACTTGATCAGAGTCAGGGGTAGGGGGTGGGGTAGTTTTTTGTACCAGGCCCACCAACTGAGCTATACTCTGATTTCCATTGTGAACAGAATCCAGGTGGGGTTTTCTTTTGTTTTAAGTTTGCCAATGAGAAAGCATGATTTAAGAAAAGAAAGGACAGATTTAAAAGAAAAACACCCCAAAGTTTGCCAATACAAACTCAATAATAGCAGAATTAATATTTAAAGAGCAGCCAAGACAGACCTGGAGGCATAGGCTTGTAATTCCAAGTGTGTGGGAGGCTGAGGTAGGTGGATCACAGGCCCAAGGCCTACCTGGGCCACAGGGCGAGTTTAAAGCCAATGAAGTGATTTAATGAGAATATGTTTCAGAAATAGAAAGTTCTGGAGAGTTGGAGCTTAGCGCCCACTGGGAGAGGGCTCATCTAGCTCACAGTGGTGAGGCTTTGATTCAATCCCCAGTCCCCCCTCCCCCCACACAACAATGAGTAGTCAAGCATTTCCTTATTCAGCTCAAGATCAGATCAGAGCCTTGTGCACGCTAAGCAAGCGCTTGACCAACTGAGCTCCATCCCTAGCTCACAGCCCAGAAGAGTTTGAAAATAAGAATAATACAGCATATTTGCCCTAACAAATACTGCCATGTAGCTTAAAAATCATAGTCGAGGGGCTAGAGTGGTGTGTTAAGGGAAATAAGGGTCCCTCAAAGATACTCATCTCCTAATTCACAGAAGCCATGAACACGTTGAAGGGAAATTACAGTCTCATATGGAATTAAGGTAGCTCAACCTTAGAATAGTGATATCATGTTCGCTTATCCTGATGGTTCCAATGTCATCACAGTGGTCTTTATAAGTGGGAGGTAGACAGTTCTCAGAGAAAGACGGCAGAAACGGAGACAAAGGAAGGCTATGTTGTTGGCTTTCCAAGATGCAAGATGAAAGCCATGAGCCAATGAAGGTAGAAAATGCTCGCTTTGAAGCACAGCCCTACGCTCACTTTGCTTTAGTCCAGTGAGACTTGTGCTGGGTTTCTGAACTACAGAGGTTTACATTTGTGACTTTAAAATTATGTATGTACACACACACACACACACACACACACACACACACACACACACATTCCGATAGTTTGTGAGCCACCATGTGGTTGCTGGGAACTGAACTCAGGGCCTCTGGAAGAGCAGCCAGTGCTCTTAACCACTGAGCCATTTCTTTAGCCCCCAAATTTGTGATTCTTTAGGACAGTGAATACGTGACAGTTGATTATAGCTGTAATAAAAACTGAATACATATAGAAATGGGTTTGTTAGCTGAACAAAATGGAAAGTCAAGAAACAGACTAATCTACATATGAAGCTTAAGCTTGTATTTCCAAATAGAAGATAGATTTTTGTGCTAAATGATTGTTTGACAAGTGCCTGTTCATCTACAAAAATGAAATTTTTACCTGACAGCACAAAAATAGTACATTTAAGAAAAAACATACAGTACAAAGTAGATGGAGGCTGGGTATGGTCATACATGTTTGTAATCTCATTCTGGGGAGGCAGAAGCAGAACAGGGTGGCGATCCTGGGCTACTTAGTAGGACCAAGTCTCATAAAACGAAACAAAACATAGCCAGAAGTGAAGTGAAATATAAAAACTTAGCGTAAGTACTACTTGACATGACATAAAGGCTAAAACAATTAATCAGATATATTTTAAAGATCTGAAAATGAAAGTATCATTTATGGTGCCAAAACCCAGATAAACTGCTGCTTTAAAAGCCAGATTTGGGGGCAAGGGAAGAAACACGTAACAGTGCAATACTAACTGTTCTGAGGATGGAGTTTAGTGAGTAAGACTGCTTGTCCAGTATGCACAGGCTGGGGTTGATCCTCAGCACCCCATACAGTGAGAAATGGAGATGGGAGGATCATATATTTCTCAGGTCCATAGTGAGTTTGAGGTCAGCCTGGGCTACAAGAAACTTAAAAACAAACAAACAAACGAACTGGGGGACTGGAGAGATGGCTCAGTGGTTAAGAGCACTGACTGTTCTTCCAGAAGTGCTGAGTTCAAATCCTAGCAACCTCATGGTGGCTCACAACCATCTGTAATGGAATCTGATGCTCTCTTCCGGGGTGTCTGAAGACAGCTACAATGTACTCAAATATATATAATAAATCTTTAAAAAATCCCGTTCTGGGGGCTGGAGAGATAGCTCAGCAGTTAAGAGCATTGACTGCTCTTCCGAAGGTCCTGAGTTCAAATCCCAGCAACCACATGGTGGCTCACAACCGTCTGTAATGAGATCTGACGCCCTCTTCTGGTGTGTCTGAAGACAGCTACAGTGTACTTACATATAATAATAAATAAATCTTTAGGCTGGAGCCATCAGGGCCCAAGCAAACAGGACCAGAGTGAGCAGAGGTCACGAGTTCAATTCCTAGCAACCACATGATTGGCTGACAACCACCTGTACACCTACAGTGTAGTCATATACATAAAATAAATAAATAAATCTTAAAAATCCCATTCCTAGTATATAACAAAGTTATTGCATATCAGTAAAGGTATCATATGGCAAATGAGTATTAAAAATTTGTTCAGGCCTGGAGAGATTCATGGTTCAGTGGATAAGATTACTGGCTACTCTTGCTGAAGACCTGGGCGAGGCAGGAGGATACAGTTGTAGGTTAGCTTAAGCTAGCTTCCTAGTGAGTTTGAGGCTAGCCTGGGCTATCAGATGAGATCATCTCAGAATAAAAGGGAAGGCATTTGTGGTTCCATATGAAGATGGGGATGAGCAACATCTGCTGGCTTCTTTCCTATCCCTATCCTTAAAGAAGATACAGAAGATGTAGTTGTAGTTGGATTTCCAAATAGCTGCCAGCAACAAATATTGTTTGGGGAAATACTGGGGTTTAAACCCTAGGGCCTGTGTGTGCTGGGCAAGCACTGTGGCCTACATTGCCAGTCCTGTGGCAAACAGATTCTTGATTGTTTGGCCCTTATTGGGGAATTAGATGATCTGTATGGATGTTCAACTTCTTTGCATTTCAACATGATGTTGTGATCTGTGTTGGGCTGCATTTATATGTATTCTGAGGTCCCCACAGGTTGGATACTTCTGGGAATGAGACATTCAGGGCCATGGGTAGAGAATTAGATGAGGTATTTTCTTTTCTTTTCTTTTCTTTCTTTCTTTTTTTTTTTTTTTTGGTTTTTTGAGTCAGGGTTTCTCTGTGTAGTCCTGGCTGTCCTGGAACTCACTCTGTAGACCAGGCTGGCCTCGAACTCAGAAATCCGTCTGCCTCTGCCTCCCAGAGTGCTGGGATTACGGGAGTGAGCCACCACGCCCGGCTTAATGAGGTATTTTCTTAATAACATCCTCTACTTTCTTTGTGTTTTCTGGAAGGCTCAGTATCTATCTTGTAAATATCGGGGGAAAGAAACTTGGCAGGCCTGGTCCAGTGCCGGGTCAAATAGACATAGAGATGTTAAGTCCTAAGTGGAGTTGAGACAGTCTCATGGAAATCAAGGCGGACCCATAGCTGAGCAATCCCTGTGCACCCCTGTCCCCACTCTCTAGTGTGCAATAGGAACAAATTTCCTTATACACTGCAGATAAATGGCTAACAGAGGCGTTCTGGACGCTTTGAGGGAGAGTCACAGGTAAAAGGAAGGGAAGAGATTGAGCTCAACTTCAGAGATTCACTACCTTGAAGGGCTAGGCCTACAAGTGAATTCTCACATTTACAGGCTTTTCTCATGCAAACCTTATTCTTTGATCTAAAACTATTGGTAAAATAAGACTGGCTACAGACAAAAAAGAGGGAGATTGGCAAGATCAACAAGACAGGTAAGATAAGAACCGATCCAAGACTGGCTGGGACATAAAACAAAGCCTTTGCATAGCCAATGGATCTTGTTGACTATACAATCCTCAAGACTTTCCATACTGTCCTTTAAATGTTTAAAGATTGGTATTACAATCTGCTATACCTCAACCTAACTTTTTTTTCTAAGACAGGGTTTCTCTGTATAGCCCTGGCTGTCCTGGAACTCACTCTGTAGACCAGGCTGGCCTTGAACTCAGAAATGCACCTGCCTCTGCCTCCTAAGTGCTGGGATTAAAGGTGTGCACCACCACTGCCTGGTGAGAAAGAACCTTTTTATTTAGACAAAAAAGGGGAAATGTTGAGGTTTGGTCTGTTGCTATGTATTGTAAAACTAAATTCTGTACCTTAAAGTCTAGACCTACAAATGAATTCTCATGTTTCCAAGCTTTTGTTGTGCATACCTTGTTTCTTGATTTAAGACTATTTGTTAAATAAAATTGACTTCATCCGATTACTGGAGGGATTAGAGGCAAGCAGATTTTGAGTTACCTGGTTGGGAGTAGAGAAGAGAAAAGAGAGAGAAGAGACCATGTAGAGATGGAAAAATACTGAGAGGAGAGGAGGAAGCTTCCATGAGGGGAGATGGACAGTGAGCACGCGGCCAGGAGAAAGAGTAAATATCTGGGGAATACCACTGGGGAGGCAGCCAGCCCTGCAGTTAGAAGAGTAGATTAGGATACCCCCAGTAATTGTCAAAGCCAAATCAAATAACCATAGTCAGAGTTATTTGTAAGCTAGTCAGGGATAAGCATAAATTGGTTATACTACAGCACTGTATAGAAGAACTGTTGTACTTACTGGGTATGAAAGAAATAGTTGAAATAAAGAAATCAATAGAGTAGGTTGGATGTTAAAATGAATCCAGTTGAAAAGCAGCTACTGAGTTAGGCATGGTAGCATATATTAATAATCTTGGGAGACTGAGGGAGAAGGATTGTAAGTTTGATGCTAGCCTGGGTTACATCCTGAGATCTTTCTCACACTCCTACCACCACAGCGCATGTACAAAACACTTGCCAAGCTGAATATTAGCCTAATGAACTGTTTTAGTAGCTGCCAGGAGGGACTTGAGATGGACTCAATGAGGGGTAATTTAATAGTGAGAAATAGAAAGCCAAAATTCACCAAATAATACCTTCATTAGAGGAGAGTAAACAGAAATGGAATAATTGAATGAACGGCAATGTCTCAGAGTTAGAAAAAAACTGCAGACCTCAAGAGATGATAGTACTCTGAGTGGAATACACTTCTAGACCTAAAGCCATACAAACTGTTGAATGAAGGAAGACAGCAGGGTGGTAGAATCTTGGATTAGCATGTGAGAAGGCCTGGGTCTCACTAACAGTATCCAAAAAGCAAGGGAAGGCAAAGCAAACAGTTTCTGAGAGAAGCAATAATCTACTGAAAAAGAAAGAGCAGATTTCTTTCTTTATAAGGAAGAAACAGCAGATTTCTTGGACCCCCATACTGGTGAGGCTCGGGATAGGATGTTTACTTGCAGGACAAAACCCAGCACCACGAACAAAGGAAGAAGAGCTAAGACAATAGTTCTCTTAAAGCCAGGTACATAACTGAAACTCTATCATTTGGGAGGCTGAGGCAGGAGGATTATGAGTTTAGGCCAGATTAGGCTATAAAACAAGATCCTGCCCATAACA
Source organism: Apodemus sylvaticus (assembly GCF_947179515.1). NCBI lineage: Eukaryota > Metazoa > Chordata > Mammalia > Rodentia > Muridae > Apodemus > Apodemus sylvaticus. Next base: position 12,138,141 of record NC_067495.1, on the reverse strand, counting down.
CAGATAAATAAACACAACTTTGTTGATAAGGATACAATGTTGTACAGTTCAATAATGTTAAAAGAAAAGACTTTTCTGATAGGGTGGAATAAAGAAAGACAGTTAAGTCTCACGTGCACTAGGTCTCAGATTTACAAATGAGAAATGTTTAACCAGCAAATGAGCTCTTCAGCTGTAAAGAGTGAACTTATGTTACTTGTAGGAAAGTAGAAACAAAGACCAACATTTTCAATGAAATAAGTCAGACTCGGACAAATCCCACATGCTTGTTCCATGTGTGCAATCTAGATTGTTTTTCCTTAGAGAAGATCTCAATATGTAGCCCTAGTGGCCTGGAACTCATTATATAGAGCAGACTAGACTCAAACTCACAGAATCTTCCTGCCTCTGACTCCTAAGTGTTGGCATGTGCCATCATGACTGGCTGGGATCTAGATTTTTTATTCATGAAAAAATTTCATGTTTCCTTTTTCTTTTCTTTTTGATATTATAATATAATTATATCATTTCTCCCTTCCTTCCTGCCCCCACCCAACTCTCCCTTATACATCATCTTTTTCTCTTTCAAGTACACGTCCTCTTTTTTCACTGGAATCTAGATTTTTGTTTAGTTTTGTTTTTAAAGTATGAACTGGGTGTGGTGGGGCATCTCAGTACTTGGGAAGTAGAGACAGGAGGATCAGATCAGGATTCAAACCCATCCTTAGTTACATAGAGAGTTGGAAGCCCACCAGGGCAACATGAGAATCTTTTAAAACTGTATGTAAGTACAGAAATATAGGGAAATAAAAAAGCAATACATGGAAGTACGAGGGGGGCCTCCAGAGAGGGAGGAAGAAGAGAGGATAGTGGGAAGAAAAATCCCTGATTATCCATCTAATTCATCTATCTATCTATCTATCTATCTATCCATCCATCCATCCATCCAACCATCCATCCATCCACCCACCCACCCATCAATCCATCTACTTACCTACCTGACATGAAAGCACAGACAGTTTCATTTGGGAGAGAGGAAAACCCAACAGAAGGGTTAGAAAGTAGGTTAATGGATAAAGAAATTATTTAAAAGGTTGGAAATGGAGACAAGACTAAATAACTAGATCCAAAGTTTTTCATACTTGGAAAAATCAAGGTATAGCGGAACACAAATTTCATCCTAGCACTTGGGAGGCAGAGGCAGGAGGATATTTGAGTTCTAGGCAGGCCTGTTCTAGGTTTCAGGACATCCAGGACTATACAGAAAGACCATGTGTCACAAGAAACCAACCCACAAACAAAAAACCATAGTATTAAAAAAAATACCAATTGCACATAAAACGACTTCTGAGTAGGATGGCAGATTAGAAGCTTCCTGCTTGTGATACAGTAAAAGAGAATGAATGAGCCTAAGAAAGGGCCACCATCCCGAGAAGAGAAAGAGAGGAGAACAGTAGAAATTCGCCGAGGGAGCGCTAGGACAGGTGGGCAATTTAGCAACCAGAAGCTGCACTCAGCTCTTGCCTTGCAGCGCTCTGGTGGGAAGAGGGGAAAAAGAAGTCTCATCCCACAGTTAAGCCCTGGTCAGAAGAGACTTGCGACACTAACTCACAGGGCAAGCTCACAGCTCTTGTAAAACTCAAGTCCAGTGGTGAGCTTTGGTGAGATCCTGAGGGACAGAGCAGCCACGGAGAGGAATCCTGTTCTGTCACTCTCTGTAACTTGGAGACCTTTTCAGGGCACCGTCATAAGGTGGATACATAACGTATATTAGGTAGACCAGCAGAGGTCTCTGGTATGTCAAGAAGGGAAGATGTTAAACTGAAAGTTCTGGTGGACATGTGACGTAAGAGAGGGAACCTACTATCTAAAACTCATCTGCTGCTCTTAGTCAGTCACAAGAACAGGAAACAGTCACAGGTCAGGGGGCCTGACTTCAATTCTCCACAGAGAATGAGAGAGCCATGAGAGACGGTTGTGGAGATCTGGAGATGTCCATTTGGAGGCACCCTGCCCTCAGTGGCTCAGAGTTGATCTCACTCACTGAGTATAGTTTAGGAGTTTGACAGCCTTAAGCCTGAGGTCAATGGTCGGCCAGTCGATGGAACCACTGATCTGCAGTGACATTCACTGCTGTAGAGACTGAGCACTGTGAAGCTCTAGAGGGCAGACTACTTCTTATCCACAGCTGCATACCTCACCTCCCGCAGGTTCATTAATGCAAGCCTGGGGACAGGTTTCTTTGCAGAGATCTTAGTACTGTGCTTATTTCTCCAACTTCTGACACACTTGGGAGCTTCCAGTGTGACGGCTATTTCCAGGTGTCAACTTGACTACATATAGCTTGAACTATAATCTAGAAATGAAGGGCACACCTGTGATCCAGATCTTGAGGCTGCAAGATATAGGTTTTTGATCCGGATCTTGAGACACAGTGGCCATGAAAATCTTAGACCCAGGCAAGATGGTACATGCCTTTAATCCAAGGAGACAGAGGCAGGAAAATCTCTGAGTTCAAGGCCAGCCTGGAACAGAACATGTTCCAAGTAGACAACAGCTTAGGTCCAGACATGGTGGTATATACCTTTCATTTGGGTCATACCTTCTGCTAGAGGTCCACATAAGGACAATGGAAGGAAGGTTTCGTCCTTCTTAGCTGGCTTGCTCTTACTTGCCAGCACATGTACTGGAACCTACTTCTTCAAAATTCTAGCTCATAAAGAAGACCAGATGAACATCTAGCCTTATGTGACTGAGGAACTATTTGATTCTTGGACTTCCGATTCACAGCTGCCCATTGTTGGGTTAGTTGGTCTGCAGACTGTAAATCATTCCAACAAATTCCCTTACTATATGGAGACATTCCATAAGTTCTGTGACTCTAGAGAACCCTGACTAATATACCTAGATCAATTACCCCTTGGACCGTAGAGTCAAGTGTGACCAGCAGATGTCTGTGGTATGTCAAAAAGGAAAGATACTAAGGGGAGGAAAGTTCTGGTGGGATATTTGACATCTGTCCTGGACAGGTTATACGTAGTGGTTTGAATAAGTTTGGCCCAAGGAGTGGCATTATCAGAAGGTGTGGCTTTGTTGGAGGAAGTGTGTCACTGTGGAGGTAGGTTTTGAGAAACCTTCCTCCTAGCTGCCTGGAAGGCAGGCTTCTCCTGTTTGCCTTTGGAACAAGATGTAGAACTCTCAGTTCCTCCAGTTTCATGCCTGCCTGGATGGGGCCATGTTCCCACTTGAAGATAACGGACTGAACCTCTGAACCTGGAAGCCAGCCCCAATTAAATGTTGTCTCTGCCAAGCAGAGAGCAGGAATGGGATGGACCCAGGCCTTCTGCACATATGTAACAGTTGTGCAGTTGGGACTTCATGTGGGACTCCTAAAGTAGAAGAGAGGCTATCCCCGAATCTGTTGCTGCATTTGGGACCCTTTCCCCTAACTGGGCTGCCTCAGTGGAAGAGGATGTGCCTAGTCTTGCTGCAGCTTGATAACCATGGGCTGGTTGTGTCCATGGGAAGCCTCCCCTTTTTTGAGGAGAAGGGGAGATGGGGTGGATAAGGGAGTGGTGAGGTAAGAGGGACTGATGTTCTCTCTGGGTATATTAGGGTTCTCTAGAGTCACAGAACTTATGGACTGGTTGGAGGGAGCTGGAGAGCTGTGATCGGGATGTAAAGTGAACAAATAACTTAGCCAGTAAAAAAGAAGAGGCTACGAAGCATCATTTCGCTCCTTTTCCCCCTTTGTGTTCCCCTTTTCTTTTTACTATACTTTTAGTAGTGTTTTGAATTGATTTTATTATTAAAAGGGGATTTTATGGGGGACGCTTGAGAGACTGCTCACTGAGTAAAGTACTTGGTTTCAAGCACAAAGACCTGAATACACAGCTCCAGCAACTGCATGAAAGCTGGGCATGGGAGCTGGTGTCTCGAGCCTTGGAGATAATGGGGCAGGAGACAGGGCAAGCTAAGAGGCTTCTGGCCGGGGAGCAGGGAGACACCTTGTCTCAAAGAATAAAGCGAAGAGGACAGAGGACTCAGATGGGGACCTTGGAGAAGGAATCTCACTCTGTGGGCTACACACATGGATAGCTCACTAGAACTGTGGGGCCTGCATAGAACTTTCTTTCTTTTTCTGTCTTACTTTTGATTTGGGTTCTCATGAAGTCCATACTGCCCTGCGACTCACTATGTAGAACAGACTGTTCTTCCAACTCCAAGATATCTCCCAAGTGCTGACATTAACGGCATGCACCACCACCACAGCCAGGACTTTCTCTTTGTTTGTTTATTTATTTATTTATTTATTTATTTATTTATCTATTTATCTATTTATTTATTTATTTATCGAGACAGGGTTTCTCTGTGTAGCCCCGGCTGTCCTGGAACTCACTCTGTAGACCAGGCTAGCCTTGAACTCAGAAATCCACCTGCCTCTGCCTCTCAGAGTGCTGAGATTAAAGGTGTGTGCCACCACTGCCCGGCTGGACTTTCTGGTTAAATGAATCAGAATGAACAACTTATAGAAGACACTAGAACATATCTGAATGTATTATATGTATATGTATTATATTTTATATAGTGTATATATTATATATTACATATAATACATATACATGTAATGTTTTACATACACTATAATATATAATATAATTATAACATATAATACATATAGCGTATATTATAGTGTGTGTGTGTGTGTATGTGTGTGTGTATGTGTTAGAAATTGAACCCAAGGCCTTGTGTGTGTTACATAATGGCTCTGCAGAACACCACCCTCAGTTCAGAAAATCCATTTTGTACTGTGCCATGATGAGAAGAGGTAGGGCTCAATTCTTTGGATGGATCTACTATTTCCTCTCACTTGTCTCTGAATTTTTCAAGTTCTTTAAGGGAACATGGATTATTTATCAAATAAGTTGATGACTTATTGAGAGTCTGGGTTGGGGAGATAGCTCAGTGGGAAAGGGGAAAACATCCCATCCACTGATAAGGCTGAGGCAGGAGGTTGACAGCTGACTGTGTAAATTTCGTGAGCCTCTGTCTGATAATATACTATTCATGAAGAGGGCCTGGGGGTGCATATGATTTTGATTTTGATTGTAAACTATACTGGATCCAGAAATGACTGGGAGATTACTAATTATTTCAGGTTATTCACAGAGATAATTAGATGATACAGCCTCTGATCTGTCCAATATATCCTCTTGAAGGATTTATACCATTTATTCAATTTTAATTATGACATCTAATAAAATACAAATGTCACACAAGAACAGCACCGAGGAGACAATAACATGAAGACTCCCATCTCATGGGACTCTTTTCAGTGTCCTGGCATCTCCTTACATTACTTCAATGTAATGTAATTTAGAAACTAGCATAAATATTTAATGAGAGAGACATGTGGTATTTGTCTTTTTAAAGGACTAATTTATTTTATTTTTAATTACATATATGTGTGTCTGTGGGGTATGTCCACGTGACTGAAATGCCTTTGGAGGTCACAGGCAGATTCCCTGGAGCTGGAGTAATAGGGCATTTGTAAGCTGCCAAATATAGGTGCTGGGAATCAAACTCTGTGTTCTTAAGCATTGAGTCATATCTCCAGTCCCAGTATTTGTCTTTCTGAGCCTTGGTTATCTCAATATAATATTTTCCACAGTCTATTTTTTTTATTAATTGTTGTTGCATATATATATGTATGTATGCAAATATATAACTACAACCTGTTCAGTCTGTATAATGTCTTCTAGCAGTGTCAGAAATTATATCCATAAAGTCTCACCAACATGACTGATCTAAACATGAACTAAATATGGACTACATCAAAAGACATGCTGTCATGGATGGGGAAAGGCCAAGAGGCTTCAGTCCCACATAGGGATTACTGGTAACTGAAGAGTGCTAAAATCTTCTGCAGGGAAGTTCATACCAGTCACTTATCCAAATGGATCAGTCCTAAGAACATAAATAACCAGCTCCCCCTTTAAAGATTCTTGTTTTTAAAGTCTATTTTTGAGACAGGGTGTCTTAGTTAGGCTTCATTGCTGTGAACAGACACCATGACCAAGGCAACTCTTATAAGGACAACATTTAATTGGGGCTGGCTTACAGGTTCAGAGGTTCAGTCCAGTATCATTATGGTAGGAACATGGCAGCATCCAGGCAGGCATGGTGCAGGAGGAGTTGAGAGTTCTCCATCTTCATCTGAAGGCTGCTAGTGGAAGACTGGCTTCCAGGCTGCTAGGACTAGGATATTAAAGCCCACCCTTACTCCAACAAGCCACACCTACTCCAACAAGCCACACCTACTCCAACAAGCCACACCTACTCTAACAGGGCCCCATCTCCTAATAGTGCCACTCCCTGGGCCAATCATATACAAACCATAACAGGGGGTCTTACTATGTACCTCTAGTTGGTCTTCAAGTCTCAGGTTGGTTTCAAACTCACAGAAATCCACTTTCCTAGGGGGCAGAGGAAAGGTTGCTATTAGTATTTTCAGCCGATTTTTGTTTTCATTATATTTTAATTAGGTGTTTTTCTGTGTGGGTATGAATGCAAATTTCCTTAGGAGTCTAGAAAAGGGCACTGGATCCCCTGGAGCTGGGGCTACGGACAGTTGTGAGCAGCCCAGTGTGAGTGCTGGGGACAGAACTCAGATCCTCTACAAGAGTAACACTCAGTCCTCTTAACTGCTGAGCCATCGGCCCCACCCCCTGAGCTCCTGTTTTATCCATACCCTGTCCACCAGGAAGGAAAGAACACCCTCTGATAACACCGATTTTTGCCCAAATGCACTGGGTAAGTAAAGAAGGAGCGAATTATGTAATATTGATACCTGAAAATAGATCTTTCCTCATGCCGTTTCTTTCAGGTGTTGGGTTCCATTGATAAACACAACAGCAACACCGTGAGACTCAGTACTGGAGTGTAAAAGTGTTCCAGGGAATAGAAAATGAGCCATTGTCCCATTTCCTGAGATTTGGAACTGTAGTGGTTTTCAACCTGTAGGTCGTGACCCCCAGGGGGCTGTTTAACACCTCTTTCACAGGAATAACTTAAGACCATCAGAAAATACAGATATTTACATTATGACTCATAACAGTAGTAAAGTTACAATTATGAAGTAGCAATGAAAACAATTCTGTGGTTGGGTGTCACCACAACATGAGGAACTGTATTAAAATGTCACAGCATTAGGGAGGTTGAAGACTACCATGGAATGACCTGAGTTCAATTCCTCCAAAAGTACTTTTTAATAATCCGAATTCGAATTGTAAGGCAAAAAGAGGAAAGTTGGATTCTTATCAGAAAAACATCAATCCACACTGGGCATGGAGTTTGATGGGAGAGGAGGGTTAGGTGTGGGGTTAGGCAAAGTTAGATTCACTTTGCACTACAGAATTTGGATCTGTCACTTGGAAGGAGACAAAAAAAGAGGGGAGTGTATTGGGGAGCAGAAGAAGGAATGAGGCAGGGAGCTCTGTCTCCTTCATATTCCTAAAGTCACAGACCAGACTCTGCCTATGCCAACTCCCCGCTAAGATGCTTTGAGTAACCCAGACCTCACCTATGCAAGGATGAGAGCTAACAGTGTTCACCTTCTAAAGCTGATGCGAGCTGGAGCTCCAGTTATGACTCCACCAGGGAATTGGTTCACAAAGCTCTCTAGATTCCTTTGTTTTTGACACAGGGATTATAAGCAGGGCCTTTAGCAGACCAGACACTCGAGCTCTACCATGGCTCTATATTTCCACTTAATGTTGGTGGCATTATTGTTCACCCACACAAAATGGCTTATGGTGAAAGATCTCTTTATCATCCCCAGAGTGAAGCTTTCATGTTAGTGTGTAATGGCACACAGGGAGAGGACTGTACCATCTGTGGTCTTCATCACAACTGTAGCCCTGAAGTCTTTCTGAGACCACAGATAGGCTTCTCTCATCTTTGGGTCCAGTAGAGATCTCCAACTGTTGCTGTCCTGAATCTACTCTCCGTGTATCCTTCTGGACCAGTCTACAACATTGTGCTAGACAACATTGCCAGCACTACAACTTCTTCCTGAATCCTTTGTATTTCCCAGTTGCTGCCATGTCTCATTCCCACACAGTATACATGGCAGACAATAAGAACACTGTCACTTAACTCTTCACTGTGGAAATGGTCCTTTCGATGTCCTCACACTTGATATGTAGGATTTCAAAGTTGTGCCATTGTTTCTGAATGCCAGTCGTATTCTTCTCGTTTTGCTGTCTAGGGCTGAGACAAGGGGAGAGAAGGAAGTGCCAATGAATTCCCACGGCTGCTCCCTCTGTTATTAGCCCTACCTTCTGCCTGCAAAGACTGTATACTCCCTTTCTGCCCTATTTCAGAGCCTGCAGCCCAAGCAAACTCTCTGCTAAGGCAACCCTGATTGTGTAGCTAGCCTTGGCTGTCTTGTAACTCACTTTGTAGACCAGGCTGGCCTGAACTCAGAGATCTGCCTGTTTTTGCCTCCCAAGAGCCAGGATTAAAAATGGGAACCACCTTGCCCAGAGAAAATAAAATCTTTCAAATCAAGAGATGGGCTAGCGAATTCAAGAGTCTTTAGATGAGTCTTTAAAGTCTTTAAAGAAGAATAATACAAATTAATACTGCTTTGAAATTCCATTCTACCCTGATGAGAATGTTCTCTACCAAGAAAACAAGTCACAACAGATGCTGGTAAGGATGTGGGGAGGGAGGACCCTTTAGTCACTCCCGTTGGGGATGGAAACTTGTATATCCAGTATAGACATCAGTAGAGAACGTCTCCCCAAACCTGAAACTCAATGTCATCTGACCCAGTTGTATAACTCCTGAGCAGCTCCTCACGGCTCGAAGTCAGTGGCCCACAGATGCTTGCATGCTATGTCAACTGCAGCCCTGCTCACAACATCCAGGGTATGCAATTGCCCTAGGTTATCATCACTGAATGGCTAAAAAAACTGTGGTACATGTACATGACAGAAGTTTGAAATTTGATGTCATGAGCAGAAGAAACAATGACAGTTTTTATCATAAAAATGATGAAGTTCTGAAATTTGCAGGAAAATGGGTAGAACTCAAAATATATTTATTATATAACCAAGGCTGAGAAAGGTAATATATATACATGTATATATATATATATATATATATATATATATATATATATATATATATTTCTTTTTTTCCTAAGCAGTGTGCTTTCTAGTGCTGTGAGAAAACATTTAGACAAAAAGCAAATTGAGGAGCAAAGCTTTCTTCCATCTCATAAGTCACAGTCTGCCATGATGTGAAGGCAGGGCAGGTACTCAATGCAAGATCCTGGGGGCAGGAACTGAGCAAAAAGGCTTTGAAGGAACGCTATTTACCGGCTCGTTTTCTATGGAGTGCTCAGCCTCCTTTCTTACAGGATACCCGTCCATAGCTGATGCTACCTCAGTGGTTCGAGCCTTTGTATATCAATCAGTAATTTGAACAACAGCAACAACAACGATGATGATGATGATGACAATTAGGAAAGAGCAACAGACCACTAGACAATCAGATGAATGCACTTTATCAATGGAGTTTCCTCTCCCCATGTAACTCGAGCTATGGAACGTTAAAAAGCAACAAAAGAAAACTGTTACCTTGACACACCGATACATCACTATTAAATCACAACCCTTTCTTTATTCTTTAACCTCAAGATCTCATATTAATATTACTATAAAAATAAACATAGCTCAAATTTTCAAAGCTCCATGTTATTTTTTTAAAAATTCAAATGCTGGGGCTGGAGAGATGGCTCAGTAGTGAAGAGCACTGACTGCTCTTCCAGAGGTCCTGAGTTCAAATCCCAGCAACCACATGGTGACTCACAATCATCTGTAATGAGATCTGACGCCCTCTTCTCGTGTGTGTGTAAAGACAGCTACAATGTACTCATAAAAATAAAAATAAATCTTAAAAATTTCAAATGCTTTAAAAATTCAGGCTTCTTAACAAATCCAAAGTCTTGAAAAAATTCCAAAGTGTCTTAACTGTGGGCTCCTCTAAAATAACAAAATGTAAATATTACTTAGTCTAAGAGGAAGCACAGTTAAAGTAAGAGTTGACAGTCACAGTTAAAGTAAGACTAAAATCAGCAGGATTAAACAAACAAACAAACAAACAAACAAACAAACAAACAAACATTAAAAAACATTGCTTGCTGTCTGGGATCAACTCATGATCCTCTGGGCTCTAAAAGGCTAAGATATCTCCACTTCTTTGGCTCTGACTTTAAAACTTAGTTTGGCTCCTAGGCTCAGGCTAGCTCCACTTGATAGGTACCCCCGTCCTTGGTGGCCATTCCACTGTCCTGACATCTCCAAAATGCTGGGTCTCTGGACCTCTCTTGAGGGACTTCTACTTTGTTGCACAGTGCTAAGCTTCAGCTTGTCTTCCTGACTCATTTTTAGAATTTATTTTTTACTTATTTTATTTATTTACATTTCAAATTTATCCCCTTTCCCAGTTTCCCCTCTGCAAAGCCCCCCTGTCCCATCCCCCCTTTCCCTGCTTCTATGAGGGTGCTCCCCCACCCACCTACCCACTCCCACCTCACAGCCCTGGCATTCCTCTATGTAGGGGCATCAAACCTTCACAGAACCGAGGACCTCCCCTCCCATTGATGCCAGGTAAGGCCCCTTCAGCTCCTTCAGTCCTTCCCCTAACTCTTCCATTGGGGTCCCTGTGCTCAGTCTGATGGTTGGCTGCAAGCATCTACATCTGTATTGGTCAGGATCTGGCGGAGCCTCTCAGGGGACAGCTGTATCAGGGTCCTGTCAGCAAGCACTTCTTGGCATCTGTAATAGTGTCTGGGTTTGGTGATTGTATATGGGATGGATCCCCAGGTGGGGCAGTCTCTGGATGGCCTTTCCTTCAGTCTCTGTTCCACTCTTTAAAAATAAAAAAGATTGGGGCTGGAGAGATGGCTCAGCAGGTAAGAGTACTGACTGCTCTTCTGAAGGTCCTGAGTTCAAATCCCAACAACCACATGGTGACTCATAACCATCCGTAATGAGATCTGACGCCCTCTTCTGGTGTGTCTGAAGACAGCTACAGTGTACTTACATATGATAATAAATAAACAAATCTTAAAAAAAAGATTTATTTATTATATGTAAGTAAACTGTCTTCAGACACACCAGAAAAGGGCATCCAATCTCAACCCATGTGTGAGCCACCATGTGGCTGCTAGGGGATTTGAACTCAGGACCTCTGGAAGAGCAGTCAGTGCTCTTAACCGCTGAGCCATCACTCTAGCTCTTACTCCACTCTTTGTCCTTGTATTTCCTTTAGACAGGAGCAATTCTGGGTTAAAATGTTGGAGATGGGTGGGTGGCCTCATTCCTCAACTTGGGGGCTTTTCCTAACCTCTAAATATGGTCTCTATAGGTTCTCCCTCCCCTTTGTGGGCTATTTCAGCTAATGCCATCCCTGCGGGGTCCTGGGAGGCTCTTGCTTCCTGGCATCTGGGACTTTCTGGTTGCTGCCTCCAGTTCCCCATCCCCCATTGCTACACACCTCTGTTATATTTCCTGACATCCCCTCCATCTCCTCCCATACCTGATTCTTCCCCTCTTTTTCTCCCCCACCTTCCTCCCAAGTCCCTCTCACCCTCTACTTCCCTTGATGATATTGTTCCCCCTTCTAAGAAGCACTGAAGCACCCACACTTTGGTCTTCCTTACTCTTGAGCTTCATGTGGTCTGTGAATTGTATCTTGGGTATTCTGAGCTTTGGGGCTAATGCCACTTATCAGTGAGTATATACTGTGTGTGTTCTTTTGTGACTGGGTTACCTCACTTAGGATGATTTTCTCCAGCTCCATCCATTTGCCTAAGAATTTCATGAATTCATTGTTTCTAATGGCTGAATAGTACTCCATTGTGTAGATATACCACATTTTTTGCATCCACTCTTCTGTTGAGGGACATCTGGGTTCTTTCCAGTTTCTGGCAATTATAAATAGGGCTGCTATGAACGTAGTGGAGCATGTGTCCTTATTACATGCTGGGGAATCCTCTGGGTATATGCCCAGTACTGGTATAGCAGGGTCCTCTGTTAGTGCATGATCCGAGGTTTCAGCTGCACCTGACACTGCCCCTTCTCCATTCACCTCTTCTGGAGTCTCCCAGTGCTTCCTCTTGGCTCGCTCAGCCTGCTGTTTTTCACATACCATTTGGTGTGATCTTTCCAGGTGTGGCACTGCCCCCAATGGGCTGGGCTTTCTCATATCAATCATCAGTCAAAAGAACGCGTCACAGACTTGTCTACAGGCCTTCTGATGGAGACCTTTTCAGTGAGTTTCCTTTTTCTGGATGACTTTGTAGCAATTTGCCATGTATCAGAAAGATGAAGCCTTAAGGCAGGAGTGTGGAAAAGACAATAGAACAAAGTGGAAAGAGGAATATTGTATACATACATACATACATACATACATACATGATACATGATATATTGCAGGACTCTAGCCAGCCCTGACATGGCCAGCACGGCTCTGTCAGGCCTTGCCCTTCTCCCCCATTCCCTCTGCCTTGCTAAAAACCATTAGATTACATTCCTGAAGCTAGTGCCAAGGTCTGTTCCCTATTTGGCCACTTCCTCCTCCTGAGGCTGACTACCAAGGTCCAGCTACAAAACTGTTGAAATCCAGCAATCAAAAGCTAACCTAATTAACATGCCCAATTAAAATTAAACACCTCATCCTAACACAGGTTTCCCCTTGTACCTTTATAAACTGCCACTTCCCTATGTGCCACATCTGTTTCCTCTATATTCAGAGGCAGTCCTTTGCACTCCCCCACCCCCGGCAGGACAACTACCCCTCCTCCCTCTCCCTTGTTCCCCTTCCCCTCTCCCTCATCCTCTACCTCCTGTCTTTGTCTCTTATTCCCTGTCCTTTGTCTCTCTCAGGCAAATAAATCTCCTTTGTGCTGAGAACTTGGTTTTGAGGTCCTGAGCCCATATTGGTCCCTAATATATATGGCAAGAGGTCCTTGTGCACATAGCTAAGCACTGGAGAAGGCAGGAAAGTTAAACATGTGGGCTTCTGTCTTCAGGAAGAAGATGTCTCCATGCCTTTCCCCTGGGACGCTGGGGAAGGGTGTAATTTACGACGTGGTGATCCTTTGCTATCTGCACAGCCAAGCTTCCCCTTATTCCCCGGGATTTATGGTTTGTTTATCTTAGGCCCTTTTACTCTAAATCTTGAGCCATAAAATCCTCTAGGCCATAAAATCATCCTTAGGAGTGATGTCACTTGTACTTTACAACTAAGAGACTTGTATGTTATCTCAGGCCAGGTCAAGCCTGGTAGGATCAGGCTTTATGCTCGCCCCAGTCACTCTCCCTAGACCAGAAATCCTGGGAAATATTTCTGAAAGAAGCCAGATGTACTCTGAAAAGAATTTCAACACAAACATGTTTGAAGCTCTGCAATACTCTTGGGACTGAGTTAACTGTTATCAGAACACGCCCCCCTGCCCCCAGATTATGCTGTGCTTAAATGTGTCTGAAATAAATGAGCTGTTGTCAGGCTCTTGAAGTTTGAACCAGTGACAATTAACTAAGTGGAACTGAACGAAGTTTCATTCTTACCTCAGTCATATCATTTCCCTCCCGGCCACAGAGCCTGCAGGGACCCCTACCCCTGCAATATATACAATATATAATATACAATATAAAAAATATATATACAATATAATAAATATACAATACATAATATATATAATGTGTAATGTATATTGTAACACACATATGCTATATATGTATATACTAACATAATCTATAATATGCACATATATATCATGTAATAAAATATATATTATGTATAATATAAATAAGGACACTATGAGGAGGAGGAGCAAAAGCTCTAAAGGGGAGAGGTGGGGACAAACAAAAGCAAAGGGAGGAAGGAGGAGCAAGCAGCATGTTTTATGTCACGTGTGGAACATAAGCTATCTATCTATGCATGTGAATGCACATGTGACATGTAGGCAGTACAGGACTAATTGTCAGGAAGACATTAAGTGTGCAGAGATAAGCATGCTGCAATGGTGCTTTCGTATGAAAAGGCCACCATGAAGGCTGCTAGAAAGAAAACATGAACTCCTCCAAGCTGTCCTTGGAGCTCCACATGGGTGACATGGCTTGGGTCTGGTGTCCCCATGCACTAAATCTAAACAATCATGCAACCATAATGATTTCACAACAAAAGTCATTATTTTGTATGCTAACTCAAAACACTCTCACAGAAACGAAGAAGCCCAGCTCCATTGCACTGTTTCAGATCTAGAGGAGGTCAGCTAGGATTAGCAGTTCTAAAAGACAAACAGGAGGGCTTGGGGACTTAGCTCAGTGGGAGAGTGCTTGCCTAGCAAGTACAAGACCCTGTGTTCAGTCCTCAGCTCTGAAAAAAAAAGACAAAATAACAAAAAGACCAAAAAACAAAACAAAACAAAACAAAACAAAACCAAGGTTAGTAAAAGGCAAACGTGAGCTTGAAGTCTTCCTCAGTTGTAGAGCACAAGATGATTTCGGTTCTGTCCATCCGTAGCAACATGCACGTACACACACACACACACACACACACACACACACACACACAGAGGAACAAATGGGTGGGTATGGTTGTGCACACTGGGGAGGTAGAGGCAGGAGAATCCCTTGTTCAAGGCTATCCTTAGGTACATAGCTAGTGCAGGGCCACCCTGGCCAAAGGAGACACTGCTTTGACAAAACAAAACAAGCTCCCGACAATGAAAGAAAGCCCCAGACAAAAAGTACAAAGAGACAACCCCAATCTTAAAATGAAATGAAAGCAAAACCCCAGGACAAAAGCAAAACCATGAAATGGGATATGCATGGAAGATCATTTTGTTGGCTATAAATGGGGTTCCTGAAACCAAAGGTGATGTGGGGATTTCTACCCCATCTTAGATCATTTTGTTCCCATATAAAAGATATAAACATTTATATTTATAATAAGCCTTAAAGCACCAGAGTTGGGCAGATATCAACCCTCTGTGTTATTTTGTCAACTTCTCTGTCAATAATCCTGACATAGAACTTGCTGTGATGGTTTGTATATGATTGGCCCAGGGAGTGGCACTCTTAGGAGGTGTCACCCTGTTGGAATAGGTGTGTCACTGTGGGTGTGGGCTTTAAGACCCTTATCCTAGTTGCCTGGATGCCAGTATTCTGCTAGCAGCCTTCAGATGAAGATGTAGAACTCTCAGCTCCTCCTGCACCATGCCTGCCTGGATGCTGCCATGTTCTTGCCTTGATGGTAATGGACTGAACCTCTGAACCTGTAAGCCAGCCCCAATTAAATGTTGTCCTTATAAGAGTTGCCTTGGTCATGGTGTCTGTTCACAGCAGTAAAACCCTAACTAAGACAGAAGTTGGTACCAGGGACTGTGGTATTGCTGTGATAGGCCTGACCATGCTTTTGTTTGGAAGAATGGGGATTTTGGGACTTTGGATTTGGATTAGCAGTGCAATGCTTTAAGCAGGGCTTAATGAGCCATCTTAATAGGAATGCAGAAGACTTTGTTGCTGAGTGATTTGAACTGTGCCGACCTGGACCTAGAGATTTCAGAGGAGAAGAATTTCAGTATGTGGCCTGGAGACTGTTTCTGTGGTATTTTGGTGATGAATGTGGCTGCTTTTTGCCATTGTCCAAAGAGTCTGCCCTGAGGCTAAGGTGAAGAAATTTAGATTAATTGCTTTGAAACAGGAAGTCTCAAAACAGCCTGGTGTAAATTCTGTTGTGTGGTTACTGGAGTTCTCTCTTATGAAGAACATTTTAATGAAAAGGAGCAAGTTGAGAAGGAAAGAAACAAAATATATGGTTTGAGTCCAATTAAAGGGGTACCAGGAAGTAGAGTAGAGCTGAATCCTATGTTCTAGAAGAGACCAGATTAAGAGACTAGGACTTTGGGGCAAGTTACGTTTAGACCTGCCATGGTGGTTACACACTTTTAATCCCAGGAGACAGGCATGCAGATCTCTGAGTTCAAGGTCAATCTACAGATCAAGATCCAGGACAGCCAAGCTTAGGCAGTGAAGGAGTTGGAAAACAGAAAGCTGGTGATAATGTAATAGAACAAAGCGGGCGGGGTGGGGGGGCAGGTTCCAGGTCCTGCAAGCAGCAGAACTCAGCAGCTTCGGCCATGTGGCTCTGGCTTTAGAGTGAAAAATAGAAGGGACTACTGGGACAATTGGTGCTGGTTAGCTGGAGCTAAGAAATTAGCAGTGATTAAGAAGAGAGCAGCACCACTGAGGTGAAATCTTCTGGGAAGTATTTTCTGAGAGCATAAAGAAACTGTGTTCCAGAGATAGCCTAGGTTGTATCTTGTGCTGCCGCTATTCTTGGTAATGTGTAAGAGTCACCCAGTGGTAATGTATAGAGTCACCCAGGTGATACTGGTTTTTAAGGCATGAAGGTGTCATGAGGAGCATCTGAGGCTTGGCAGTGTGAGAGTCCATGGAAGGCCATTGGTGAAGATGCAGCCTCAGTTGCAATTGATGGCCCAGGACTGAAGGGGTCATGCAAAGGAGTTGAGGCCTGGCACCATGAAGAGAGCCTATGAGAGGCTATTGGTGAAGCGTCAGTGCAGAGGAAGACCCCAGTGTATTGGAGATGCCAGTGCCATGGGATGATCACCAAGAACAGCAGTAGCAGTGGAGTGGATCAACCTGCGCTTAGAGTGCTACAGAAGGCAGAGCTGGAGAAGTGACAACAGCCCTTTGGAGGAGCCCTGAAGATCATGGGCGAATCCCAGACATTGCAACAGGAAGCTGTAATATTGACTTGGAAACCCCAAGATGTTTGAAACCCAGAGCCGTGGACCATCTGCTGAGGAAAGCTACTGACAGGGAGTGGAACCAGCCCAGGAGAAAGAAGTTTGCAGTCAACAAAGATGAAAAAGAAGTGGAGATCTGAAGACTGCTTTGACATTAGACATGGAGATGCAGAGTCCCGCTGGTTTCCTGTCTTGC
This sequence comes from Apodemus sylvaticus, assembly GCF_947179515.1. Classification (NCBI taxonomy): domain Eukaryota; kingdom Metazoa; phylum Chordata; class Mammalia; order Rodentia; family Muridae; genus Apodemus; species Apodemus sylvaticus. The sequence goes on along the minus strand of NC_067495.1, from coordinate 12,121,114 downwards.
TCTGGGGATTACAGTTAAGTGATTGGATGGATTTGAACTTTGAACATTGTTGAGGCTGTTATAGACTTTGGGGACTTTTGGAAGCTGGACTAAATGAATTTGCATTATGGTATATTTAGGTATGCCCCATAGACTCAGGGTTGTTTGAACAAGCCTATGGGGGGCAGGGAGAAGAATGTGATGGTATATTTATGCTTGGCCCAGGGAGTGGCACTATTGGAGTAGGTGCATCACTGTGGAGGTGGGCTTTAAGTCCCTTGTCCTACCTTCCTGGAAGCCAGTCTTCCACTAGCAGCCTTCAGATGAAGATGTAGAACTCTCAACTCCTCCTGCACCATATCTGCCTGGATGCTGCCATGTTCTCACCTTGATGATAATTAACTGAACCTCTGAACCTGTAAGACAGCCCCAATTAAATGTTGCCCTTATCAGACTTGCCTTGGCCACAGTGTCTGCTCACAGCAGTAAGGCCCTAACTAACACACTTGCCGTGTTCCACCTGGGCCTCTCCTCTTCCTCCTGGCCAACCTCCTGGCCATACACTGATGATCCACCTTCCCTATGGTGGCTCCTCATAGCCACTGTGTTCTTCTTTCTCTCCTCATGGTCCCTGCCCGAGACTTCAAGTTCAGGAACTTTGCTCCTACACCTCTCTTCTGTCCAGCCCAGGCTACAGACATCTTTATTAAGCAAACAGGGATAACTTGGTGGGGTTATGTTTATAAAACAAAAGCTGCTGTACATGAGGATCTACCTGTTTTGGAGTAGCCAGATCTTGGGGGTATAGAATTTAGCATTTGAATACAAGCAGCACCAGACCAATCCACTATACAAAGGGATAATGTATCTTCTTAAAATTGAATATATGTCTGAGATGATACAAAACTCTGCTTGGGTCAGATGCGTTTAAGTGTACAAAGCTCAAAAATAAAAGTGGCTTTTGGTAGCTGTCTTAGGGTTCTGTCACTGTGAAGAGACACCATGACCAAGGCAACTCTTATAAAGGGAAACACTGAATTGGGGCTGGCTTACAATTTCAGAAGTTTAGTCCGTTGTCATCATGGCAGGGAGCATGGTGGGACACAGACAGATAGAGTGGCTGGAGAAGTACCTGAGAATTCTACATCTTGATCCATTGGCAGAGGGAGAGGGAGAGGGAGAGGGAGAAGGAAAAGAAGAGGGAGAGGGAGAGGGAGAGGAGAGGGAGAGAGAAAGAAGAGAGAGAGGGGGGGGGAGAGCTGTTGGACACTGAATCTGCCTTGAACTTTTGAAACCCTAAACCCCCAGTGAGACATCTACTCTAACAAGGTCACTCCACTTAATCACTCTCAAGTAGTCACTGAGCATCCAAATCTATGAGCCTATGAGCCTGAGGGAACCATGTCCATTCAAACCAGCATGGTGGCAAAGCAAACAATCCAGAGTAAGCTAAGGAAGGGAACTTGGTCGCATGGGGGCAGTTGCATGATGCTAGCCAAAGTGCCAGGCAATCTTCCTGCTAAGGCCATTGGATAGAGAACCCATGTAGTGCCATGACCCTCAAAGATTTGAAGTAAGCAGAGAAGTAGCCTGGAGCTTTTGCAGAAGAAACCATTATTCATATCCTTGTTTGTAGCTTTTCTCTTTTGCTGCTTTGTAGGTTCTTCTGTCTCCTTTTCTTGCAAACATCAGCCCCTCTCTCAGTGTCCAGGCCAGTCCCTCCCAAAGTGCCTCCTAAGCGGTTGCTCCTCCCTCAGTCCCCCAAGAGTGTGCTTAGACAGTCTGCTCTCCCACTTTCTCCAACACTAGCAGCTCCAAACTCTAACCGGTGTTCTAGCTGAGCCGCTCAGCTCAGCGTCTCCTGGCCTGCTTGTCACAAACTATCTTCTCACTCTGCTAGCCTGATTCTCTTTCCACTGTCTCCTAACAATATGGTCTCTGGATCAGGTCGGCGTTTCCTGGCTCAACTGTCTCCTATTTTCACTCTGCTCAATCTTCTACACCAACTCTCTTCCCATTTCTAGCTCTGTCGAATCTTCTTTCTCCCTGCACTAACTGTCTTCTCTGACCCTAATCTCTGAACATACTCTTCTGCTGTCTGGACCCTACTCCCCCTCTGCCAGCCTCTGGTGGCTTTTTATATCCTCTCCTGTTTCCAGAAGTCTAAGAAGAACTGAAGGTCATATGGTCAAGCAGTTCTCTTAAAGGGCCAGGCACACAAAATAAATCACACTACTTATTTTTTTTTAAATTAAATGCATGTATATGATGTGAGTTTGCAAATGTATGACTGAGACTTTTTTGCATGTAGTTACATTTGTATGTGGGTCTATGTAGAGGCCAGATGTTGATGTCCATTGTATTCCTTGGTTGCTTTCTATCTCATATTCTGATGTCTCTCACACTGATTTGGCTAGTGAGCTAGCTGTATTGATGTTGCAGTTCTTTGTGTCTGTTTGGAGGACTGGGATTACAGTCAGGTTACCACACCTACCCAACACATACATGGGCTCAAAACTGCAGAGACACAAGATAATAAGAGAGTGTAAGGTTGGGGCATCATGGAAAATAAGACTTGAGAAAGACCTGATTCAAGTTTGGTAAAAGGAGACAGACTTTTGTCAAAAAAATGTAAGTAATAAAGACACTAGAGGATCAAATTAAATGTATGATCAAGGAGAAGTCTTTCACATTTCAAAATAGGAGTAGGAGGCAAGCACTGGCTATTAGTACGGGCGGTGGCTAGTCCCAGCTGTCAACTTGACTACTTCTAGAATCAGCTACAGTTCAGGCTTCCAGGCACTCCTGAGAGGGGTCTGGGTGAAGGGATGTATTGCATTCCTCCTCTGGAGAGGTGGCTATGAGGCTTCAGGGAGGGCAACCGCAGGGCATCTTCCACTCTCCTCTCTATATCTTTTTTCTCCTTCTCTTCCCATTTCCTCCGTCCAGCCTCCCCTCCCAGATTCTCCAGTCTGATCGCCTTTCTGAACAGTCTGCTAATTTGTCTTGGCAGCTGAGGAGCCACAGCAGGCCGAGAACACAGGACACTCAGGGCAGCGGGGCTCTCAGCAGGGCTGTTGTGGGTGATCCTTGGAGTCTTTATCCTCCAGGGACAGTTTCACTGTTCCAAAAGATGGCTATGTTTCTGACGATTGGGATGCACGTGTGGTGGTGTCTCTGGAGGCTATAGAGCAGGTGCCAAGTGATCCCAAGTAGCTGGGTGCAGTTTGTTTCAGGGGCACCTCTGGGGGTTCGGCCTGGTTTTATTCAGCCACTAGAGGGCAGACGTGAGTCCCTGACATTGTTCTCTGCATTGTCCTGAGCCTTTCTGTGCTGGTTGTGAGGTGACTGCAGATACGAACCTGTCCAGCAGGGGGCGCAGTGTACACAGATGTTCTCCAGGAACAGTCTGGCTGGGAGGGAGAGCTAGACTCCAGATTCTCAAAATGCTGTTTTCCTGTGCATTCCTAAGCACGCTTTGGCTTGGAAAACAGTACAAAATTAAAGATTTTTCTTATTTTTAATTTTTTCACAATGAAGTCAACTTTACTTAGAGGCAAAAAATTTGGGGGCTGTGTCTTTTCTTTGTTACTAGTAGTTCTATGACTATGAAGAGACACCATGACCAAAACCACACTTATAAAAGACAGCATTTAACTGGGGGCTCAGAGGGTCAGTCCGTTACCATCATGGCTGGAAGCAGGCAGGCCTATTGCTGGAGCAGAAGCTGAGAGTGTCACATCCTGAACCACAGGCAGCAGACAGAGAGCAAGATCCTGGCCCTGCTTAGGGCATTTGGACTCTCAAAGCCTACTGCCAGTGGTACACTTTCTTCAATAAGATCATACTTCCTAATCCCTCTCATATAGTGCCACTCCCTGGTGATCAGGTATTCAAATCTATGAGCCTATGGGGGGCATTGCCATCCAAACCACTACATGAGTTAAAAGAGAAAAGACCTCTGACAAAATCCAAGACCACTTTATCATAAAAGTCCTGGAATGATTAGGGATACAAGAGACATACCTCAACATATTAAAACAGTTTAAACTCAGAGCAATTCCACTAAAATCAGGAACAAGAGAAAGTTGTCCACTCTCTCCATACTTGTTCAATAATTTGAAGCCTTAGCTACATCAATAAAAAGACAAGTGAAGGAGACCAAGGGGAAACAAATGGGAAAGAAGAAGTCAAAGTAGCTGGATTTGCAGATGATACGCTAGTATATGTAAGTGACCCTAAAAATCCTACCAGGGAATTCCTACAGCACAAAAACAGTTTTCAGCAAAGTATCTGAATACAAAACTAACCCACAAACATCAGTAGACCTCCTATTCACAAATGACAAATGGTCTGAGAAAGAAATCAGAGAAGCAATACCTTTCACAATAATGTCAAATAATATATTGCAGGGTAATTCTAACCAAGCAAGTGAAAGACTTGGACAATAAAAACATCAAGTCATCGAGGAAAAAAGATTAAAGAAGATATCAGAACATAGAAAGATATCCCATGGTCATTAATTGGTAAGATTAACATAGTAAAAAGACCACTACATCGAAAGCAATCTACAGATTCAATGCAATACCTATCAAAATTGCAACACAATTCTTTATACACATTAAAAGGACAATGTCCAGGTTCATATGGAAACACAAAAACCACAGCATAGCTAAAACAATCCTGAAGAACGAAAGAACTGCTGGGGATATCATTATTCCCAATTTTAAGGTATACTACAAAGGTATAGCAATTAAAACAGCATGGTATTGGCATAAAAACAGACAGGCCAATTGATGAAATCTAATTGAAGACCTAGACGTAAAGCCACACATCTATGGACACCTGATTTTTGATAAAGAGGCCAAAATTAAACACTGGAATGATGACAGTATCTTCAATGAATGGTGTTGTCAAACTGCTAACTGGATGTCTGCATGCAGAAGAATCTAAATAGACCATATCTATCACCCTGCACAAAACTCAACCCCAAATAATCAAAGACCTTAACATAAAACCAGATACACTGATAGAAGAGAGAGTGGGGAATACCCTTGAACTTATTGTCACAGGAGAAGACTTTCTGAACGGAACACCACAGACTCTAAGATCAACAATAAGTGGGATCTAATAATCTGAGAAATTTCTGTATGGCAAAGGACACAGTCATTCAGACAAAATGGAAGCCCACAGAATGGGAAAAGATATTCACCAACTCCAAATATGACAGAGGGCTAATATCCAAAATATATAAAGAGCTCAAGAAACTCAAAACCAGAAAACCAAATAATCCAATTTAAAATGGGGTACAGAATTCTCAGTTGAAAAAACACAGATGACTGAGAAACACTTAAAGAAATGCTCAACATCCTTAGCCATCAGGGAAATGCAGAACAAAACTGTGAGATTCCATCTCACACCTTTCAGAATGGCTAAAATCAACAAAACAAGTGACAGCTCATAGACTAAGAGGAGTAAGACTCATCCATTGCTGCTGGGAGTGCAATTATGAACAGCCACTCTGGACATCAGGGTGACAGTTCCTCAGGAAGGTGGGAGTTGATCTACCTCAAAATCCACTTATCCCACTCTTGAGCGTATACATAAAGGATGTTCCATTCTATCACAAGGACATTTACTTAACCATGTTAATTGCTGCTGTATTCATAATAGCCAGACCATGAAAACAAACCAGATGTCCTTCAACAGAAGAATGGATGAAGGAAATATGGTACATTTACACAATGGGTCATTACTCTGCTCTTAAAAAATGACATCATGAAATTTGCAGGCAATGGACAGAACTTAGAAATACATGAGTGAGGTATTCCAGATTCAGAAAGACAAATATGGCATATAGTCACTCATATGTGAATATTAGCTGTGAAGTTAATGATATCCAAGAACCATAGAGGGTAGGTGTACTATAAGGGACTAGAGAGGACAGATGCTTCTCATTAGGAAAAGAAGACAGAATAAGTAATTACTGACAGATATGTAGAGCTAGAACGGAGGGGTCCAGTGGGGAGGGAGAGGGGATAGAAGATTGTGTGAGGGAATATGGGGAAAGGCATCTAAGCGGGGCATTTGCATGGTAGTCATATACATATATATGGAAATCTAAGTGAAATTACCATATAATAGAAAAGACAGAGTCCCAACTGACCATCTCTTGCCACCAAATGAAGCTTCTGGTACCAGGATTGGGTTGCGTCTAATTGTATTGTGGGCCAAAGGGGTCTCATGGGAACCCCCAAACAATCCAGTTGGTTGTTAAGACTATAGACTGCATTCCAAAATGACAGCAAGGCCCCACTGCTGAAGACAACACCTGCACAACTCTCTCTCCCTCTCCCTTTCCCTCCTTCTCCCCACCTCTTCTCTCCTGTTATCTCTGTAAAACATGGAAAAATACATGTCTGCGTGTGTACATAGGATGGGATACAGGACAGTGCGCACTCAAACTGAATGTGGTATATGTTTGCCACTTGTTCATTATCTACAATAATATGCATTCTTTATTGTAGAATTATACATTCTTTATTGTAGTATTGTAGAATTGTTGTAGAATTTTATGTGATATGCCTTCCAGATATTTTCCTGTCCACGTGGCCCTGATGAGAAGGAAAAGGAGGAGGAGGAGGAGGAGGAGGAGGAGGAGGAGGAGGAGGAGGAGGAAGAGGAGGAGGAGGAGGAGGAGGTGGAGGAGGAGGAGGAGGAAGAGGAGGAGGAGGAGGAGGAAGAGGAGGAGGAGGAGGGAGCTGCCTGTCACCTTCTCAGGCATCTTGACTGAAAAGGATATCCTTTATAATGATAAGGGGTCAGATGTTTGTTGGATACAGCAGGCACAGGAAGGCAGAAACCACAACGTTCTTATCCATATGTGGAAGGCAAAAACTTTTCTTCTATAGCAGATAAGAATCTAATCTTATGTAGTGACATTAGTCACTAGAAGCTTGACAATGAAGAGTCCATCAGAAGTAGGTAGAATGCTGATAAGTACCAAATACAGTTGGAGAAGGGGCTGAAGGTCTACTGGGTCTTAAAATCATTTATTATTATTATTAATTACTACTGCCACTTCTTGCATTTCTGATGTGCTTATGTGTGTGTATATGTGCCACTATATGCATGTCAGACAATGAATGTGTGTAGCTGGTTCTCCTTTCATCTTTATATGGGTTCAAAGGACCCAACTCAGGTGGCCAGGCTTGCTATGTAAGAGTCTTTCTGGCTGAGTCATCTTTCTCTGTCCCAAGGCAACAATATTCTGCAGTACATTTTGAGTGTTTGCAGTTTATAAGAAGTTATGGTGAATTGTGTAATAAAATAGAAGAGAAGGTAGGCATAGCTCCACAGACCTGCACACTGAGACGACCTGGAGGCTGAGAAGGAGGGAGCACAGGTTAAAGAAGTGTCACACATTGTTTCAAAGGAGAAAATCAAGAGGGCACACCTAATGATTCTATCTTACACCTGTCAGAATGTAATTAGGTTGGCCAACCACTCTGGAAATCAATCTGATGGTTTCTTAGAAATTTGGAAATAGTTCTACCTGAAGTCCCAGCTATACCTTTCCTGGGCATATACCCAAAAGATGCCCCAACATTCCACAAGAACATGTTCCATTATGTTAATAACATCTTTATTCATAACAGCCAGAAACTGGAAACAAACCAGATGTCCTTCAGCTGAAGAATGGATACAGAAATGTGGTTCATTTACACAATGGAACACTATTCAGCTCTTAAAAAATGAGGACATTATAAATTTTTGCAGACAAATGGATGGTACTACAAAATATCATCCTGAGTAAGGTTGCCCAAAAGGACATACATGGTATGTACTCACTAATAAGTGGATATCAGCCCAAAAGTACAGAATTCCACGGATAAAACACATAGACTGTATGTTTAACAAGAAAGAAGGCCCAAGTGAGGATGCTTCAATCTCATTTAGACGGGGGAACAAAATAATCACTGGAGGCAGAGGGAGGGAGGAGCCGGGGTGTGAGAGGGACAGGGGAGAGGGAAAAGGGGCAGCAGTTATTGGGGGAGAAAGGCCCAGAAAGCCAGGAGAATGGAAATATGCTGCTGTCGGGGGTGGGAATGGGGGGAACCTCTAAAAGTCCCAGAGATCTGGGATGTGAGAGGCTCCCAGGAATCAACTGGGATGAGTTTAGCTGAAATACCCAACAGTGGGGAGATAGGACCTGAAGAGGCCACCTCCAGTAGATAGACATGGCCCCCAGTGGAGGGATGGGGTCACCAACCCACTTTCAAAATTTTTGACCCAGAATTGTTCATGTCTAAAAGAAATGCAGGCACAAAAATGTGCAGAGACTGAAGGAAACGTTGCTCGGTGACTGGCCCAACTTGGGATATGTCTTGTAGTGGGCACCAAACCCTGACAATTTTTTTTTTAAAAAAAGATTTATTTATTTTATGTGAGTACACTGTAGCTATCTTCAGACACACCAGAAGAGGGTGTTAGATCTCACTATGGATGGCTGTGAGCCACCATGTGGTTGCTGGGCTTTGAACTCAGGACCTCTGGAAGAGCAGTCAGTGCTCTTAACCACTGGGCCATCTCTCCAGCCCAATCCCTGACATTATAACTGTGCCATGTTGTGCTTGCAGACAGGAACCTGACATGGCTGTCCCCTGTGAGGCTCAACCAGCAGCTCACTGAGATGCAGATACTCATAGCCAAGCATTGGACTGAGATTGGGGACCTCTATGGAAGAGTTAGGGGAAGGACTGAAGGAGCTGAAGGGGATCACAACCCCCATAGGAAGACCAACAGTGTCAACTAACCGTGACCCTTCAGAGCTCCCAGAGACAAAGCTACCAACCAAAGAGCATACACAGGCTGATCCAAGGCCCCTGGTACATATGTAGCAGAGGACAGCCTTGTCTGGTCTCAGTGAGAAAGGATGCACCTAATCCTGTAGAGACTTGATGCCCCAGGGAAGGGGGATGCCTAGGGTGAGGGGGGATGGGATAGAACTTGGAGGGGGCAACATTTGGGATATAAATAAATAAAACAATTAAAAATATCATCCCGAGTGAGGAAACCCAGACCCAAAAGGAGATGCATGGTATGTATTCACTTATATGTGGATATTAGCCATAAAACACAGGGTACCCACATTACACTCCACAAACCCAAAGAAGCTAAACAAGAAGGAAGGCCCAAGTGAGGAAACTTGAATCTCACTTAGAAGGGGGAGTAAAATACTCATAGGAGGAAAATGGAGGGAGGGAACTGCATGGGAGAGGGAATAGGGAGGGGAATGGGGGGTCAAGATCAGATGTGAGGAGAGACAGGAGAGAGGGCCAGAGGGCCAGGAGAATGAATGGAAATTGGCAGCTGGTGAGGGTTGGGGGAGTGGGGGCATCTCTAGGACCTGCCAGAAACCTATGTTGGGGGAGGCTCCCAGGAATCTCTGGGGGTAACTTTAGTTGAGATTCCTAGCAGTGGGGATATGGGACCTGAAGTGGCCACTTCTTGATCCACCCACAAAACTTTCAACCCAAAATCTGTCCTGTCTATAAGAAATGCAGGGACAAAAGATGGAGCAGAGACTGAGGCAATTGCCAAGCAATAACCAGCCCAACTTGAGACCCATCCCAGGGGCAAGCACCAATCCCTGACACTATTAATGATACTCTGTTGTGCTTGCAGACAGGAGCCTAGCATGGCTGTCCTCTGAGAGGCTCCACCCAGCAGCTGACTGAAACAGATGCAGACACCCACAGCCAAACAGTGGATGGAGGTCGGGAACTCTTATGGAAAAGGTAGGAGAAGGATTGAAGGCCCAGAAGGGGATAGGAACTCCACAGGAAGAGCAATAGTCAACTAATTTGGACCTTTGGCAGCTCTTGGAAACTGAACCACCAATCAAAGAGCATACACAGGCTGGGCCTAGGCCTCCTGCACATATGTGGCAGGTGTGGTGCAGCTTTGTTTTCATGAGCGTCCCCTAACAAGTGGAGGAGGGGTTGCCTGGTAAATCTACTGCCTGCCCGTGGTGGAATCTGTTCCACAACAGGGCTGCCTTGTCTGGCCTCAGTGGGAGAGCATGCATCTAGCTCAGCAGAATTGATGTGTCAGGGAGGGGGATACAGGGGGGCTCCACCCTCTCAGAGGAGAAGGGGAGGGTGTTGGGAGGTAGGACTGTGTGAGGGAGAGACTGGGAGGACAGGGTCTGGATGTAAAGTGAATAAATAAATTAATGGAAAAAATATAGTTAGGTTTTATGCTGATAATAAAGTTGCAATATAGGTTCTCCTCAGATCCATGACCTCACTAGGCCTGGATAGCTGGTTTCCTTTCCTGTACCAGACAGTATCATCTGATTTGTTAAAAAAATATTTATTTACTTTATATATATGACTGCTCTGTCTTCAGACACTCCAGAAGAGGGAATCAGATCCCATTACAGATGGTTGTGAACCACCATGTGGGTGGTGGGATTTGAACTCAGGACCTCTGGAAGAGTAGTCAGTGATCTTAACTGCTGAGCCATCTCTCCAGCCCTTCCACATAAGCTTCAAAAAATTATCTCTTACTATCTACTAAGTTTGACTTTGGTTTGTTTTTGTTTTTCCAAATTCTTGTGTTGCATAATAAGTCATATGTTTGCACTCTTTTCTTTCTTAAATGTAGGCACTTAGGGCTATAAACTTCCCTCTTAAAAATGCTTTTTCTCTTTCCCAAAAGTTTTGTCATGTTGTGCTTCCAGTTTATTTTGTTCCAAAAATACTTAAATGTCTTGTTTGACCCATTCACCATTCAGTAATGAATTGTTAATCTCCATGAGTGTATATACTTAGTAGAGCTTTGTTTACTGTTGATCTTAAGGTTATTGCACAATGGCTGGGAAGGATATATGGAATTATTTCAATTTTTCTGTATTTATTAAGGTTTGTGTTGCAGCAGGTGCTCATCTATGGAGAAGGTCCATTGTGCTGCTGAGTAGAATGTATATTTGTATATTCTTGGTGTTTGGGTTGAATACTCTGTAGATACCTCTTAGGTCCATTTGATAAAAGAGGTCATTTAATTCTGAAGTTGCTGTTTCTTCATTTATTTTTGGTCCAGAGAAAGATAGTAACCTTCCTTCATCAAACCCAAAAGAAGATAACCACTCAAATATAAAAATAACATCAAAAATGACAGGAAGTAATAATCACTATTCCTTAATATCTCTTAACATCAATGGACTCAATTCCCCAATAAAAAGACATAGACTAACAGACTGGATAAGGAAACAGGACCCTACATTTTGCTGCATACAGGAAACACACCTCAGTGTCAAAGACAAAAACTACCTTAGAGTAAAATGCTGGAAGACAATTTTACAAGCCAATGGTCTCGGGAAACAAGCCCGAGTGGCCATTCTAATATCAGATAAAATTGACTTTCAACCTAAAGTCATCAAAAGAGACACCGAGGGACACTTCTTGCTGGTCAAAGGAAAAATCCACCAAGAAGAACTTTCAATTCTGAACATCTATGCGCCAAATGCAAGGGCACCCTCATTCGTAAAAGAAACTTTACTAAAGCTCAAAACACACATTTCACCTAACACAATAATTGTGGGGGACTTCAACACTGCACTTTCCTCAATGGACCAATCAGGAAAACAGAAACTAAACAGAGACACAGTAAAACTAATTGAAGCTTTGGACCAATTGGATTTGACTGATATTTATAGAACATTTCATCCTAAAGCAAAAGAATATACCTTTTTCTCAGCATCTCATGGTACCTTCTCCAGAATTGACCATATAATTGGTCACAAGACAGACCTCAAGAAATAGAAGAAGATCGAATTAATCCCATGCCTCCTATCAGATCACTATGGTGTAAGAGTGGTTTTCAATAGCAACAAAAACAACAGAAAGCCCACATATACATGGAGGCTGAACAATACTCTACTCAATGACACCTTGGCCAAAGAAGAAATAAAGAAAGAAATCAGAGACTTTTTAGAATTTAATGAAAATGAAGGCACAACATACCCAAATCTTTGGGACACAATGAAAGCAGTGCTAAGAGGAAAACTCATAGCCCCGAGTGCCTCCAAAAAGAAAATGGAGAGAGCATACACTAGCAGCTTAACGATGCACCTGAAAGTCCTGGAACAAAAAGAAGCCAATTCACCCAGGAGGAGTAGAAGACAGGAAATTATCAAACTCAGGGCTGAAATCAATCAACTGGAAACAAAGAGAACCATACAAAGAATCAACGAATCCAGGAGCTGGTTCGTTGAGAAAATCAACAAGATAGGTAAACCCTTAGCCAGACTGACCAAAGGGCACAGAGAAAGTATCCAAATTAACAAAATTAGAAATGAAAAGGGGGATATAACAACAGAAACTGAGGAAATCCAAAAAATCATCAGATCCTACTACAAAAGCCTATACTCAACACAACTGGAGAATCTGGAGGAAATGGACAATTTCCTTGACAGATACCAAATACCAAAATTAAATCAGGACCAAATAGATCATCTAAACAGTTCCATAACCCCTAAAAAAATAGAAGGGGTCATAGAGAGCCTTCCAACCAAAAAAAGCACGGGACCAGATGGCTTCAGTGCAGAATTCTATCAGACCTTCAAAGAAGAGTTAACACCAACACTCTTCAAACTATTCCACAAAATAGAAACAGAAGGAACCCTACCCAATTCCTTCTATGAAGCCACAATTACGCTGATACCAAAACCACACAAAGATCCAACAAAGAGAACTTCAGACCAATTTCCCTTATGAACATCGATGCAAAAATACTCAATAAAATTCTTGCCAACCGAATCCAAGAACACATCAAAACGATCATCCACCATGATCAAGTAGGTTTTATCCCAGGGATGCAGGGTTGGTTCAATATATGGAAATCCATCAATGAAATCCACTACATAAACAAACTCAAAGAAAAAAAAAAAACCACACGGTCATTTCATTGGATGCTGAAAAAGCATTTGACAAAATTCAGCATCCTTTCATGCTTAAAGTCTTGGAAAGGACAGGAATTCAAGGCCCATACCTAAACATAGTAAAAGCAATATACAGCAAAACGGTAGCCAGCATCAAACTAAATGGAGAGAAACTTGAAGCAATCCCGCTAAAATCAAGGACTAGACAGGGCTGCCCCCTTTCTCCTTATATTTTCAATATTGTACTTGAGGTACTAGCTCGGGCAATTAGACAACATAAGGAGGTCAAAGGGATACAAATTGGAAAGGAAGAAGTCAAACTATCATTATTTGCAGATGATATGATAGTCTACCTAAGTGACCCAAAAAACTCCACTAGAGAACTCCTATAGCTGATAAACAACTTCAGCAAAGTGGCAGCTTATAAAATCAACTCAAGCAAATCAGTAGCCTTCCTATACTCAAAGGATAAGCAGGCTGAGAAAGAAATTAGGGAAATGACCCCCTTCACCATAGCCACAAACAGTATAAAGTACCTTGGTGTGACTCTTACCAAACATGTGAAAGATCTGTATGACAAGAACTTCAAGACTCTGAAGAAGGAAATGGAAGAAGACCTCAAAAAATGGAAAAACTTCCCATGCTCATGGATTGGCAGGATTAATATAGTTAAAATGGCCATTTTGCCAAAAGCAATATACAGATTCAACCCATCAAAATCCCAACTCAATTCTTTACAGAGTTAGAAAGAGTAATCCTCAAATTCATCTGGAATAACAAAAAACCCAGGATAGCTAAAACTATTCTCAACAATAAAAGAAATTCTGGGGGTATCAGTATCCCTGGCCGCAAGCAATACTACAGAGAAATAGTGTTAAAAAAATGCATGGTATTGGTACAGTGACAGGCAGGCAGATCAATGGAACAGGATTGAAGATCCAGAAATGAACCCACACACCTATGGCCACTTGATCCTCGACAAAGGGGCTGAAAACATCCAATGGAAAAAAGATAGCCTTTTCAACAAATGGTGCTGGTTCAACTGGAGGTCAGCATGCAGAAGAATGGGAATTGATCCATCCTTGTCTCCTTGTACTAAGCTCAAATCCAAATGGATCAAGGACCTCCACATAAAGCCAGACACTCTGAAGCTAATAGAAAAGAAAATGGGGAAGACCCTTGAGGACATTGGTACAGGGAGAAAATTCCTGAACAGAACACCAATAGCTTATGCTCTAAGATCAAGAATTGACAAATGGGACCTCATAAAATTACAAAGTTTCTGTAAGGCAAAGGACACCATCAAAAGGGCAAATCGGCAACCAACAAATTGGGAAAAGATCTTCACCAACCCTACATCAGATAGAGGGCTAATATCCAATATATACAAAGAACTCAAGAAGTTAGACTCCAGAAAACCAAATAACCATATTAAAAAATGGAATACAGAGTTAAACAAAGAATTTTCACCTGAAGAACTTCGGATGGCAGAGAAGCATCTTAAAAAATGCTCAACTTCATTAGTCATTAGGGAAATGCAAATCAAAACAACCCTGAGATTTCACCTTACACCAGTCAGAATGGCTAAGATTAAAAATTCAGGAGACAGCAGATGTTGGCGAGGATGTGGAGAAAGAGGAACACTCCTCCACTGCTGGTGGGGTTGCAAATTGGTACAACCACTCTGGAAATCAGTCTGGCGGTTCCTCCAAAAACTGGGCACCTCACTTCCAGAAGATCCTGCTATACCACTCCTGGGCGTATACCCAGAGGATTCCCCACCATGTAATAAGGATACATGTTCTACTATGTAAATAGCAGCCCTATTTATAATTGCCAGATGCTGGAAAGAACTCAGGTATCCCTCAACAGAAGAGTGGATGCAAAAAATGTGGTATATCTACACAATGGAGTACTATTCAGCCATTAGAAACAATGAATTCATGAAATTCTTAGGCAAATGGATGGAGCTGGAGAACATCATACTAAGTGAGGTAACCCAGACTCAAAAGGTGAATCATGGTATGCACTCACTAATAAGTGGATATTAACCTAGAAAACTGGAATACCCAAAACATAATCCACACATCAAATGAGGTACAAGAAGAAAGGAGGAGTGGCCCCTTGTTCTGGAAAGACTCAGTGAAGCAGTATAGAATAAAATCAGAACAGGGAAGTGGGAAGGGTTGGGTGGGAAAACAGGGGGAGGTAAGGGGGCTGATGGGACTTTCGGGGAGTGGGGGTCCAGAAAAGGGGAAATCATTTGAAATGTAAATAAAAAATTTATCGAAGAAAAAAAAGAAAAAAAAAAAAAGAAGGAAACATAAGGGCAATATACAGTGAAAGTCTTAATGCTGGGCCCAAGGTCCATGGACCATTTCCTTGCCAGACGAAAAGTCTCAGTCATTCTGAGCAGGGCATTATTGACAGCAGTCCTCAGAATGCAAAGTCTAGAGAGCATTAAGGGGCCAATGGAGGCGAATACTATTTGAGTAGAGAAGCCTTCCTAACAAAAGCACTTAGAAGCACTTGGTAGGGCTGGAGAGATGACTCAGTGGGTAAGAGCACCGGCTGCTCTTCCAAAGGCCATGAGTTCAAATCCCAGCAACCATATGGTGGCTAACAACCATCCATAAAAAGTTCTGATGCCCTCTTCTGGTGTCTGAAGACAGCTACAGTGTACTCACATATGATAAATAAATCTTTAAAAAAAGAAGCACTTGGTAACCCTTTAAAGAGCATCATAAACTCTAATCACATGCAGACTGTTTTGCTATTATTCAAAAGAATATTACTAGCGCTCACAAAAAGGGACCTAGCATGACAGCACTCCAGAAGACCCAACAAGCAGCTGAAAGAGTCAGATGCAGGTATTTGCACCCAATCAATGGACAGAATGGCCCCTGTTGTTGGATTAGGGAAAAGCTGGAAGAAACTGAGGAGAAGGGCAATCCTATAGGAGCATCAGCAGTCTCTATTAAACTGGACCCCCAAGATCTCTCAAACACTGGACCACCAACTAAGCAGCATACACCAGCTGATATGAGTCCCTCCAAACACTGTCCCCCACTAGAGGACTGCTGGGTCTGTGCTCATTAAGAGATGATGCACCTAACTGACAAGAGACTGGAGGCCCCAAGGAGTTTTAGAGGTCAGGTGGGGTGCAGGGTGGGGACTTCCACATGGAGACAGGTGGGGAGGAGGTACAGGATGTGGAACAGTTGGAGGGTGGACAGAGGCGGGGGAATAAAATATGGAGTGTAAAAAAATTAATTAATTAATTAAAAAATGAATAAAATAAAAATGCCCTAACTTAAGAAAAAATAAAGAATATTAATAGAAAACAAGTTCTTGGGTCTTTGGAGAAAGCACATATAGGAATAATTTCAACTCTAATGCTTTCCTTTAATAAATAATTTAAATGTTATGGGTTTATTTGCAAAGATATCCCAGGTTAGAATGACTAAGGAAGACAGAGGAGAAAGATTTGAAGTGGTTAGCTATTTTTTTTACAGAAACAACTGCATAGTAGAGGATAGTCTAGATACAAGGGAAGGACCAGGCATCCATAGGAATGCACATTTCAACAGGTAATCAGATCCAGGAGTGGCCAGTACCAAGGGGACAGGTGATGACATTTCAGGTGGGGACAGTTGGTACATGCCCTCTGTGATGTTACTTCCTCTCTGGAACCCTGGGCTCCAACATTCCATCTTACGTCACTTGCCCCGCCCACTTCGCTGAGGAGTTCAGAGGGTTTAGCTGCTCTGGTTGCTGGGTCTCTAGGGACAGCTGAATCAAGGTACTTATTTGAGGTTTTCCTTGGAGAAACACTCCTTTGTCGCTTCCTGTCTGTGGTAGGTTCTTTCTTGAGGATGTCCCAATCAACTAAATCTGAACAGATAGAAAAGTTACCCTGTAAAGACTAACTTGTGCCTCTCTTGTGTCTCTAGCATTCCTCAACCCATAGAACTGTTCTTTGAGCTAAACTGTTACTGGGCAGTTACTTAAGGAACCTAGAAACTATAACCACTTTATGTCTGACAGACCAGTGTGCCACTATTTCTGAGGGAAGTAGTATGCCTCTTAGCTTTACAAATGTTGAAACCACCTATGTGCCTCAAGACTTCCCCCATTCTCAGTGACACCAAATGCTCTCTGGCAGAGGGGCTACTTTCCAACTTCCTCCTGGATAAAGACACAGTCTTCATGGTCCCAGAAACAGCTCAATGTCCACTCACTAAAAGGTTTCTGAGGATTTCAGTTTGAGGATCTCTGATTAGTGTATCTTGAGATGTGCTAAGCTCTTTGACTTTGTCCATTTCCTAGGTCCCTGGAAACCACCAGTTGGGAAACTATTAAGCCTGTGGCGATCCTCTTACCAAGTTCACATTGGGCACACCAGACTAGTTAAACACAATGCAGGGCACTGTACCACAGAAGGGTGATCTAAATTTCTTAAAAGGCAGGTACAGGAAAAGTGTTTGGGTCCAGAGTTTCTCTGTTACCTTAGCAACCTAGTCATATTCTGTTTCCAGGGAGAAAAAATGAAGAGTAGGTAATGATGGAGACACATGTATTTAACTTTCAGCAGGTACCCAGAAATGTCTTTTATTAAAAGTTTATTGTGTCTATTACTTTTAAATCTATTTATTTACTTATTTGCGTACTTTAACTCCCCAATTGTGGTCCCCCTCCCTCCTCTCCTTTAAGTCCTCCCCCCATCTCCCTTCTCTCCCCCATCCACTCCTCCTCTGTTTCTCTTCAGAAAAGGGCATCCCTCCCATGGATATCAACCAGTCTTGGCATATCAAGCTGACTAGGCACATCCTTTGTTGAGGCTTAATCTCAATGAATACTCCAGGGCAACTAATCGGACAGAAGCTTGACTCCTCAAAGACTCCAGATACATTCTCATGTGTTCATTGAATCTAAGTGATTCCTAACCACTGACTTGCCCATAGACCTAATCAAGGATAGATGATCTTGGGTGCGAAGGAGGACAAGAAGGTACTGACTATTACTACTTGTAATGTCTTATGTCTTCCTTCACAGGACATTTTGTTTTGAGCCTGAAGAAGACAAGATGGTGTCTTTTCAAAATCACACTGATATGGAAACAGTGAGTTCCTGCGCAAAGATCCCTGTGGAAGTGTTTTATGAACCAAAGAATATATGTAAGGTGAGGTGGCCAGGGAGTGGGTGGCCAGTAAGTGGGGGAGGAGAACAAATGAGCAGCACTGAGCATTTCTAGCAGCTGGGGAAAAGGCTGTTACTCACATCTCTCGCTCAACCCTCCCATTTCCCAGGATCGATTATCTTGACTTCCTCGGTGGACCACTAAGGCCTTCCCACACAGAGGGCACACATGTTCAGCAGAACAGTTGCCAGAATTTACATTTCCTTCTTTCCTAGGCCTTCGAGGATATTTCTGCATACTTTTCGGATGAAGAGTGGGGAAAGCTGACCAAATGGCAGAAAAGTGCCTATGTGTATATGAAAAGGAACTACGTCAGAATGACCGGCCTAGGTAACAGGACATCTGGGTACAGAGCAGCCTGGCTTTCCAGTTTGCTTGCTGTGCCACATCTTCTTGTAGCAGCGTTGTACCCCACATCCTAGCAGCATATCCCCTCTTTGTGCTGCCCGTTAAACAACAAACACTTTGCTTTCTTTTAGGGGTCACAGTGAACCAACCAGTTTTCATGCGTTGCAAGGAGCAGGCCAAGGAATCCCTGGTCGAATGTATTGAAGTTCATGACAGCGAAGGTGAGGGGAAGGAAGGTGATGGGGGTGCTGTGAGAGAGCACCTCCTTAGTCAAGATGCCTATAAGGTGACAGGCATCTCTTCTCTTCTTCACATCAGGGCTGCTAGGGTTAGGGTTAGGGTTAGGGTTGGGCTAGGGTTAGGTTAGGGTTTGGCTAGGGTTAGGGTTAGGGTTGGGTTAGGTTAGGGTTAGGGTTAGGGTTGGGTTAGGGTTTGGCTAGGGTTATGGTTAGGGCTAGTGTTAGGTTTAGGTCTAGGTTTAGGTTAGGGTTGGGTTAGTGTTTGGTTAGGGTTAGGGTTGGGTTAGGTTAGGGTTAGGGTTAGGTTTGGGTTATGGTTCGGTTAGCCTTAGGTTAGGGTTGGCTTAGGGTTAGGGTTAGGGTTAGGGTTAGTTTAGGTTAGGGTTTGGTTAGGGTTAGGCTAGTGTTGGCTTAGCGTTAGGGCTAAGGCTAGGGTTAGGTTTAGGGTTAGTATTTGGTTAGGGTTTGGTTAGAGTTAGTTTTAGGTTTAGGTTTAGGTTTAGGGTTAGGTTTAGGTTTAGGGTTAGGATTGGGTTAGGGTTAGGTTTAGGGTTAGGGTTGGGTTAGGGTTAGGGTTAGGGTTAGGTTTAGGGTTGCATTAGGTTAGTGTTGGGTTAGGGTTTGGCTAAGGTTACGGTTAGGGCTAGTGTTAGGTTTAAGGCTAGGGTTTGGTTAGGGTTGAGTTAGTGTTTGGTTAGGGTTAGGGTTAGGGTTGGGTTATGGTTCGGTTAGCCTTAGGTCAGGGTTGGCTTAGGGTTAGGGTTAGGGCTAGGGTTAAGTTTAGGGTTAGGGTTTGATTAGGGATAGTGTTAGGGTTAGGTTAGGGTTTGGTTAGGGTTAGGTTAGTGTTGGCTTAGGGTTAGGGTTATGACTAGGGTTAGGTTTAGGGTTAGGGTTTGGTTAGGGTTGAGTTAGGGTTAGGTTTAGGTTTAGGGTTAGGGTTGGGCTAGGATTAGGTTAGGGTTAGGTTAGGGTTTGGCTAGGGTTATGGTTAGGGCTAGTGTTAGGCTTATTAAGTCTAGGTTTAGATTAGGGTTGGGTTAGTGTTTGGTTAGGGTTAAGGTTAAGATTAGGTTTGGGTTATGTTTCAGTTAACCTTAGGTTAGGCTTAGGTTAGGGTTAGGGTTAGGCCTAGGGTTAAGTTTAGGGTTAGGGTTAGGTTAGGGTTGGTTTAGAGTTAGGTTAGGGTTGGCTTAGGGTTAGGCTTAGGGCTAGGGTTAAGTTTAGGGTTAGGGTTTGATTAGGGTTGGGTTAGGGGTTGATTAGGGTTAGGGTTAGGGTTGGGTTAGGTTAGGGTTTGGTTAGGGTTAGGTTAGTGTTGGCTTGGGGTTAGGGTTATGGCTAGGGTTAGGTTTAGGGTTAGGGTTTGGTTAGGGTTAGTTTTAGGGTTAGGTTTAGGGTTAGGGTTGGGTTAGGGTTAGGGTTAGGTTTAGGGTTGTATTAGGCTAGTGTTGGGTTAGGGTTAGTTTAGGGTTTGGCTAAGGTTACAGTTAGGGCTAGTGTTAGGTTTAGGGCTAGGGTTTGGTTAGAGTTGGGTTAGTTTTTGGTTAGGGTTAGGGTTAGTGTTGAGTTAGGTTAGGGTTAGGGTTAGGGCTAGGATTAATTTTAGAGTTAGGGTTTCATTAGGGTTGGGTTAGGGTTTGATTAGGGTTAGGGTTAGGTTAGGGTTTGGTTAGGGTTAGGTTAGTGTTGGCTTAGGTTTAGGGTTAAAGTTAGGGTTAGGGTTAGGGCTTGGTTAGGGCTGGGTTAAGGTTAGGTTTAGGTTTAGGGTTGGGTTAGGTTAGGGTTTGGCTAGGGTTACGGTTAGGGCTAGTGTTAGGTTTAGGTCTAGGTTTAGATTAGGGTTGGGTTAGTGTTTGGTTATGGTTAGGGTTATTGTTAGGGTTAGGTTTGGGTTATGGTTCGGTTAGCCTTAGGTTAGGCTTGGATTAGGGTTAGGTTAGGGTTTGGCTAGGATTACGGTTAGGGCTATTGTTAGGTTTAGGGCTAGGGTTAGGTTAAGGTTGGGTTAGTGTTTGGTTAGGGTTAGGGTTAGGGTTAGGGTTGGGATAGGTTAGGGTTAGGGTTTGGTTAGGGTTGGTTTAGGATTAGGCTAGGGTTGGCTTAGGGTTAGGCTTAGGGCTAGGGTTAAGTTTAGGGTTAGGGTTTGATTAGGGTTGGGTTAGATTAGGGTTTGGTTAGGGTTAGGTTAGTGTTGGCTTAGGGTTAGGGTTATGACTAGGGTTAGGTTAGGGTTTGATTAGGGTTAGGTTAATGTTGGCTTAGGTTAGGGTTATGGCTAGGGTTAGATTTAGGGTTTGTTAGGGTTTGGTTATGGTTGGGTTAGGTTTAGGTTTAGGGTTAGGGTTGGGTTAGGTTTAGGTTAAGGGTTAGGGTTAGGGTTGGGTTAGGGTTAGGTTTAGAGTTGCGTTAGGTTAGGGCTGGGTTAGGGTTAGGTTAGGGGTTGGCTAGGGTTACGGTTAGGGCTATTGTTAGGTTTAGGTCTAGGTTTAGATTAGGGTTGGGTTAGTATTTGGTTAGGGTTAGGTTTGTGTTATGGTTCGGTTAGCCTTAGGTTAGGCTTTGGCTAGGGTTACAGTTAGGGCTATTGTTAG
Source organism: Apodemus sylvaticus (assembly GCF_947179515.1). Lineage (NCBI taxonomy): Eukaryota > Metazoa > Chordata > Mammalia > Rodentia > Muridae > Apodemus > Apodemus sylvaticus. The sequence goes on along the minus strand of NC_067495.1, from coordinate 12,099,808 downwards.
GTTTAGGGCTAGGGTTAGGTTAAGGTTGGGTTAGTGTTTGGTTAGGGTTAGGTTTAGGGTTAGGGTTGGGTTAGGGTTAGGTTTAGGGTTGCATTAGGTTAGTGTTGGGTTAGGTTAGGGTTTGGCTAAGGTTACGGTTAGGGCTATTGTTAGGTTTAAGGCTAGGGTTTGGTTAGGGTTGGGTTAGTTTTTGGTTTGGGTTAGGGTTTAGGGTTAGGGCTAGGGTTAGGTTTGGGTTATGGTATGGTTAGCCTTAGTTTAGGGTTGGCTTGGGGTTAGGGGTAGGGTTAGGGTTAGGGTTAAGTTTAGAGTTAGGGTTTGATTAGGGTTGGGTTAGGAATTGATTAGGGTTAGGTTAGGGTTTGGTTAAGGTTAGGTTAGTGTTGGCTTAGGGTTAGGGTTAGGGTTAGGTTAGGGTTTGGTTAGGGTTAGGGTTATGACTAGGGTTAGGTTTAGCATTAGGGCTTGGTTAGGGTTGGGTTAGGGTTAGGGTTGGGTTCAGGTTAGGTTTAGAGTTGCGTTAGATTAGGGTTGGGTTAGGGTTAGGTTAGGGTTTGGCTAGGGTTACGGTTAGGGCTAGTATTAGGTTAAGGTTCGGTTAGTTTTTGGTTAGAGTTAGGGTTAGGGTTGGGTTAGGTTAGGGTTAGGGTTAGGGCTGGGTTATGGTTCGGTTAGCCTTAGGTCAGGGTTGGCTTAGGGTTAGGGTTAGGGCTAGGGTTAAGTTTAGGGTTAGGGTTTGATTAGGGTTGGGTTAGGGTTTGATTAGGGTTAGGGTTAGGGTTAGGGCTAGGGTTAAGTTTAGGGTTAGGGTTTGATTAGGGTTGGGTTAGGGTTTGATTAGGGTTAGGGTTAGGGTTAGGGTTAGGTTAGGGTTTGGTTAGGGTTAGGTTAGTGTTGGCTTAGGGTTAGGGTTTGACTAGGGTTAGGTTTAGGTTTAGGGCTTGGTTAGGGTTGGCTTAGGGTTAGGGTTAGGTTTAGGTTTAGGGCTTGGTTAGGGTTGGCTTAGGGTTAGGGTTAGGTTTAGGTTTAGGTTTAGGCTTGGGTTAGGGTTAGGTTTAGGGTTAGGGTTAGGTTAGGGTTTGGTTAGGGTTAGGTTAGTGTTGGCTTAGGGTTATGGTTTGACTAGGGTTAGGTTTAGGTTTAGGGCTTGGTTAGGGTTGGCTTAGGGTTAGGGTTAGGTTTAGGTTTAGGGTTGGGTTAGGGTTAGGTTTAGGGTTAGGGTTGGGTTAGGGTTAGGTTAGGGTTTGGCTAGGGTTACGGTTAGGGCTAGTTTTAGGTTTAGGGCTAGTGTTAGGTTAAGTTTGGGTTAGTGTTTGGTTAGAGTTAGGGTTAGGGTTGGGTTAGTTTAGGGTTAGGGTTAGTTTTGGGTTATGGTTTGGTTAGCCTTAGGTCAGGGTTGGCTTAGGGTTAGGGTTATGGCTAGGGTTTGGTTTAGGGTTAGGGTTTGGTTAGGGTTGGGTTAATGTTAGGTTTAAGGTTAGGTTTAGGGTTGCATTAGGTTAGGTTTGGGTTAGGGTTGGGTTAGGGTTAGGGTTGGGTTAGGGTTGGGTTAGGGTTTGGCTAGGGTTACGGTTAGGGCTAGTGTTTTGTTAGGGTTGGGTTAGGGTTAGGGTTTAGGGTTAGGTTAGTGTTAGATTTAGGTTAGGGGTTGGTTAGGGTATGGGTAGGGTTGGCTTAGGGTTATGTTTTGGGCTAGGGATAGGTTTAGAGTTTGGGTTTGGCTAGGGTTGGGTTAGGGTAAGAGTTATGGTTATGGTTTGGTTAGGTTAGGGTTGGCTTAGGGTTAGGTTAGGGTTAGCTTAGGGTTAGAATTATGGCTAGGGTTAACTTTAGGATTAGGGTTTTGTTAGGGCTGGGTTAGGGTTAGGGTTAGAGTTGGGTTAGTGCTAGATTTAGGTTAGGGGTCGGTTAGGGTATGGGTAGGGTTGGCTTAGGGTTATGTTTAGGGTTATGGATAGGTTTAGAGTTTGGGTTTGGGTAGGGTTGGGTTAGGGTAAGGGTTATGGTTATGGTTTGGTTAAGTTAGGGTTGGATCAGTGTTAGGTTAGGGTTGGCTTAGGGTTAGAGTTATGGATAGGGTTAACTTTAGGGTTAGGGTTTGGTTAGGGTTAGGGTTGGGTTAGTGTTAGATTTAGGTTAGGGATTGGTTAGGGATCAGTTAGTGTTGGCTTAGGGTTATGTTTTGGGCTAGGGTTAGGGTTAGAGTTAGGGTTTGGTTACCGTTGGGTTAGCGTTAGGGTTAGGGTTGGTTTAGAGTTGGGTCAGGGTTAGGTTTTGGTTAAGTTTATGATTAGGGTTTGGTTAGGGTTGGATTAGGATTATGGTTATGGTTAGGTTAGGGTTGGGTTAGGGTTAAGTTTAGGGTTAGGGTTTGATTATGGTTTGGTTAGGGTTAGGGTTAGGGTTGGGTTAGGTTAGGGTTTGGTTAGGGTTAGGTTAGTGTTGGTTTAGGGTTAAAGTTATGGCTAGGGTTAGGGTTAGGGTTAGAGTTAAGTTTGGGTTAGGGCTAGGGTTAGGTTTAGGGTTGGGTTACTGTTTGGTTAGGGTTAGGGTTAGGGTTGGGTTAGGGTTAGGGTTAGGTTAGGGTTTGGTTAGGGTTAGGTTAGTGTTGGCTTCGGGTTATGGTTATGGCTAGGGTTAGGGATCAGGTATGGTTGGCTTAGGGTTATGTTTAGGGCTAGAGTTAGGGTTAGGGTTTGTTTATGGTTAGGGTTAGGTTTTTGCTAGGGTTAGGGTTAGGGTTAGAGTTAAGTTTGTGTTAGGGTTAGGGTTAGGGATAGGTTTAAGGGTTAGGCATTATGGTTAGGGTTAGGGTTAGGGTTGGGTTAGGGTTAGCGTTGGGTTAGGGTTAGAGTTATGGTTATGGCTATATAAAATCTAAAACATTATTGTGGAAAATGGGCAATGTTTTACACCTTTGGAGTGAGTCAGAATTTCCTGTGTCCTATTGGCTTGTGACTTTCCAGGAACATAAGTCAGGTTGTAGTAGCTTCCACTAGAAGTTTACTTGACCTAAACTTTAGGTCTCATATTTATGCACAGTGTTTGAGAATAACAGAAAATTATTATACTCAGTAGCTGCCAAAAAGCACTTAATATCCTATGCTTCCTCACACAGTTAAAACCTGACCATTCAAATCATGTTATGTATTAAGCATTTTTTTCATTATTCCACATCAGAAAGTTTAGACAGTTCAACATTTTCTTGAAATCAAGTTACTATTATGACATAGAGGAAATGTGCTGGGAGTGGATGAGGCAGTGATGAGGCTTAACTGACACTTCCTAACCAATCAGAACGAGACTTCTACAATGACACCTGCCAGTAGTCAGGTGAAAGAGCTGGCCTCTACCAGCCCCTTTTTCGTGAGTGTGCTCACTTTTCACCCTAGCCTTCCCTAAATCAGCAAGATTCTGAGCCATTCAAATATTTACTAACAAACAAAACCTTCTGATTTGTCACTCTCTGTAGCTGAATGCTCTGATGAAACTCTTGGCGGGACACCAAGAAAGCGGATGAAGGCAAGTATCATCTCTTTCTATAGGAGTGCACCTTGCTTGTCCCTCAGTTCATGTCCACATTGGTGAGGATAGGTTTCATTTTAGTGGCAGATAAGTATATAAATATATATTTGATACTTGAAGTGTAAATTTTAATGTGAAGTTTCACATGCTGTTTTTTTTTCTTTTATTTGTTTGTTTGTTTTTGAGACATGGTTTCTCTGTGTAGCCCCGGCTGTCCTGGAACTCACTCTGTACCACAGGCTGGCCTTGAACTCAGAAATCCGCCTGCCTCTGCCTCTCAAGTGCTGGGATTAAAGGCATGTGCCACCACCGGGCCTGGCCACATATTGTTTCAAATGTTAATTCTAACTATATCTTTCGTATAGTTATCGGAATATAGTTATTACATATAGGTATAGTCATTGAATCTTTGGGTCTGGCTAATTATGGTGTGTGATTTTTTTTTATTTGTCAGGCCCTGTCCTAAATATTACCCAGCAAATTAGAACATCCTAAATCAAGTAGCAGAAATACTCCTTGTAGATTACTCTTTGCCAAAATGCCTTATCTCTGATTCTCTTTTATAGCTGGCATCAGTGAGAATAAGTATTCACAATGTAAAAGGAGGACTTGCTTCTGGAGAGAATGGTTCCAACTTGGCAGGTTAGCTGCAGTCTAATTCCTTGTCCTTAACATACGTTATTGTTTTTCAATGTGTTTATTTAATTCTTTGAGGAGTTTATATAATGTGTTTTAATCATATTCACACATACCGTACCCTTTCATCTAATAATATAAAACATCTTTCCTAGTTGTTTTTCTCCTAACGTCCATACTTTTTTTTATTTAAAAAAAACTAAACAACAACCCAAGCCCAATTTGTGGTATCTACATACTGTGGGAGGTAGAACCATCCACTAGAGTACAGTTGACCTACCAGGGGACATATTCTTAAAGATAACTGACTCTTCCTCCCACAAAAGCCACCTACTGTTAAGAGCTACTCTGGAGGCTGAGAGCACATGAGTTCCTACTCACTCCATGCTAGAGTGCTGGCAGGCTTGATCTTGTGCAGGTCTCATGGGGACAAAGATGCCTATTGTGCGTTCCTGAATTTGACAGCTCTCAAGCACTACATTGCTCTGGTCCAAATGTCTTCTGTCTCTTGCAATCTCTCAAACCCCTCATCTGAGATGGAGCTTGGAAGGAAGGTGTGTGACATGTATTTGATGTTTATCTGGGCAATCCACTGTACAAAACAACTTCTCTGATGCTGAGAGCTCGCTTACCTATGGGCAGAGATGTATGAATTTAGAAGACAGTCTGTACTACATTCATTTAGCAAAATCATAATAATGGGTTTTCCCAGGGGGCCTGTGTAACTAACTACGTGCTCTTGGTCAGACTTACAGTACCAGACCTGTTTTCCTCAATTGGAGCTTTTTAATAATTAGAGTACTGATAATGAGGATCACCACAACTGTGCTAAATTATTCACCCAAAGAGCAGTTCCACTAGCTCGCTAATCTGTAGCCTAAACCACTGAAGTGTAGTCAGGTCTTCCTTAGTTTCTGAAGCCCAGGTGATGCTCCTGTCAGTACTGTCTCCTCTCATCCTGACACTTACTTTCCACATAGGGATTGCCAGCTGGCTTCTACCCTATAAGGGCCATGCACTTGTCTCACTAGAATGACAGGGCTTTCACAGTGGACCTCTCCCACTGGATCAACTCCAGGCCATATCTATACCTGAGAACTGTCTGCCCCACAGCCCCAAGCTAGAGGAACCCTCAGAGGCCCCTGACTCTTTATGGAATGGGGCTTTTCCACAGTTGTAGGGTCCAGTCTAGTGTAGAGAGTTCTGGGAGCTGAGATTAGAGGCCAGTGAGGACACAACTAAGGACTGATGCGTGAGGGGACCCTGACAGCAAATACATAGGTGCTCACTGTTATCCAACACTGCAGTTCCAGAGGATCTGACACAGTGCTTCCTCCACAGGCAGACCCACATCCATGTTCCACATACACAGAGACATACACAGAAATAAAAATGCAAATGTACAATAAAAGAAAATTAATTCTGCTTTCGAGCTCAGAAACAACATTCTTTTACTTGTACCTAGAACCCCTCATACATGACTCAGAAGGTTAACTGAAAGGTGACACATGATTAGTGACCAATGACACATCTTGATATCAACAGAAATGGTGTAGGCACTACCAAGCCCAGTTCCACCTGATGTGCTTTCACCAGCATCTGTGTGGTATCACCTCTGGCACGAGGTTCTTTGATACTCTATCACTGTCTCCTTTCTTTCTTCTCCATCCCCTGCTGCATTCATCTGCACACGCTGCCATGCTGCACTTATGTGCACACATCACCATGCTGCACTCATCTGCACACACCTTTATGCTGTGTTTATCTGCACACATCACCATGCTGTGCTCATCTGCACACACCACCATGCTGCGCTCATCTGTACACACCACCATGCTGCGCTCATCTGCACACATCACCATGCTGCGCTCATGTGCACACACCTCCATGCTGCGTTCATGTGCACACACCACCATGCTGCGCTCATGTGCACACATCTCTGTGCTGCGCTCATGTGCACACACCACCGTGCTGCGCTCATCTGCACACACCACCATGCTGTGCTCATCTGCATACGCCACCATGGTGTGCTCATCTGCACACATCACCGTGCTGTGTTCATGTGTACACACCACCGTGCTGCACTCATGTGCACACACCTCCATGCTGCGCTCATGTACACACATCACCATGCTACGTTCATCTGCACACATCTCCGTGCTGCGCTCATCTGCACACATCACCATGCTGTGTTCATCTGTACACACCACCGTGCTGCGCTCATGTGCACACACCTCCATGCTGCGCTCATGTGCACACATCACCATGCTGCGCTCATGTGCACACATCTCCGTGCTGCGCTCATGTGCACACATCTCCGTGCTGCGCTCATGTGCACACACCTCCATGCTGCGCTCATGTGCACACATCACCATGCTGCGCTCATGTGCACACATCTCCGTGCTGCGCTCATGTGCACACATCTCCGTGCTGCGCTCATCTGCACACACCTCCATGCTGCGCTCATCTGCACACACCTCCATGCTGCGCTCATCTGCGCACACCTTCATGCTGCGCTCATCTGCACACACCACCGTGCTGCGCTCATGTGCACACACCTCCATGCTGTGCTCATGTGCACACACCACCGTGCTGCGCTCATGTGCACACACCTCCATGCTGTGTTCATCTGTACACACCACCGTGCTGCGCTCATGTGCACACACCATCGTGCTGTGCTCATCTGCACACAATTCCCTGCTGTGCTCATCTGCATACACCTCCGTGCTGCGCTCATGTGCACACATCTCCGTGCTGCGCTCATGTGCACACACCACCGTGCTGCGCTCATCTGCACATACCTACATGCTGCGCTCATGTGCACACACCTCCATGCTGCGCTCATGTGCACACATCACCGTGCTGCGTTCATCTGCACACACCATCGTGCTGCGCTCATGTGCACACACCACCGTGCTGCGCTCATGTGCACACATCACTGTGCTGCGCTCATGTGCACACACCACCGTGCTGCGCTCATCTGCACACACCTTCATGCTGCGCTCATCTGCACACACCACCATGCTGCGCTCATCTGCACACATCACCATGCTGCACTCATCTGTACACACCACCATGCTGCGCTCATCTGCACACACCACCATGCTGCGCTCATCTGCACACACCTTCATGCTGCGCTCATCTGCACACACCACCGTGCTGCGCTCATGTGCACACACCTCCATGCTGCGCTCATGTGCACACACCTCCATGCTGCGCTCATGTGCACACACCTCCATGCTGCGCTCATGTGCACACATCACCATGCTGCATTCATCTGCACACATCACCATGCTGTGTTCATCTGTACACAGCACCGTGCTGCGCTCATGTGCACACACCATCGTGCTGTGCTCATCTGCACACAATTCCCTGCTGTGCTCATCTGCACACACCTCTGTGCTGCGCTCATGTGCACACATCTCCGTGCTGCGCTCATGTGCACACACCACCGTGCTGCGCTCATCTGCACACACCTCCATGCTGCGCTCATGTGCACACACCTCCATGCTGTGCTCATGTGCACACATCACCGTGCTGCATTCATCTGCACACATCACCGTGCTGCGTTCATCTGCACACACCATCGTGCTGCGCTCATGTGCACACACCACCGTGCTGCGCTCATGTGCACACACCACCGTGCTGCGCTCATGTGCACACACCACCGTGCTGCGCTCATGTGCACACACCACTGTGCTGCGTTCATATGCACACACCTCTATGCTGCGCTCATGTGCACACACCACCGTGCTGCGCTCATCTGCATACGCCACCATGGTGTGCTCATCTGCACACATCACCGTGCTGCGCTCATCTGCATACACCTCCATGCTGCGCTCATGTGCACACACCACTGTGCTGCGTTCATCTGCACACACCACTGTGCTTCACTCATCTGCACACATCACCGTGCTGCGCTCATCTGCACACACCACCGTGCTGCATTCATCTGCATATGCCACAATGCTGTGCTCATCTGCACACGCTACCAGGGTGCGCTCATCTGTACATGCCACCAGGGTGCATGCAGTGTCGTGTCCTTCATGCTATTCAGTCTTTACTAACTGTCCACACACTGCACCACCAGCTTCTGTGTGCAGCATTGTATTAAATATTTCAGCCTTTCCCAGAGCTGGTGAGTGCCTCCAGTGCTTTCTTTGCCCAATCTTCTTTGTTCCACGCTCTTAATTACATCTCTTCTGCTTGCGCAAATGACAGTCTATTAAGAATATAAAGGCAAACATTGTAGCCCTGGAAACTCGGTTTACTTAGGACATTTCTTTCCCATTTAAACACCCGTGTTCTTTTTTATTTAGTTACAAAAAGTGAAATACTTTGTCAAGTGTGATTAATACGTTATGAAAATCCTTTAAAAACACCTGCAAACGATCAAGGCCTTTAACATTCTGCCGTGAAAGGAGGGGCTCAGCAGGTTCTGCCCTCTCAGAGGATGTGAAGGCAGATCCCAGCAGCCAGGGAAAGGCCAGTGAGGCCTAATGCACATATCTGTAAGCCTGACTAAACTCACTGGGTCTCACCAGTACAAACCAAGAGGACATAAAGGGGGATCTAGGTGTAGGGAGGAAGGGCGTCAGTGTTACTCAAGACAGAAATTAGGTGTACACATGATGAAAATACATTATATATATGCATATAAAAGGGCATAATGAAATGGAACATATAACTAATTTATGCTAATATAACCTTTAGGAAAATATATGAGAAGACACTTAACCTCTGAGACCATACAGAAACGCTACTGACAACCCAAACAAGTGCTTCAGTATTGAAAAACCACCGAAGAGGGCAGCACAGGGGGAATAACTCCAACATGTGTTCCAGGGACAGTAGGCTCAGAGACACCAGCAAACCTAAGAGAAAGCACATGCTTTGGGGACAGACAATAGGGTGGCGATGGATGAGAGCAAAGCCTGTGGAAACAATATTCTGGTTTCCCCACCATGCTCGAGATGTTTGGCATAGGCACTGAAAATCCCAGGCCTTTCCGGATGACACACTCAGCCAGCACCAGTTTAGATGTTAGAATGTGTCTCCATAATCATAATTGGACTTGTCCTTCTTCTGCAAACCACATAACACTGGACAAGTCATTTACATGCTCTGAAGCTAACTCTGAAATTCATACAATATAAGTGAATGGTCACTAGGTCCTCCTCCTAATGGAGGATAAAATAGGAAATCTATATCAGGGGATGGGGAGAGGAACCGGACAGTACACTGGATGGTATAACCCAAACTAGCCTTTGGTCTGTACTGCTGTATGGGTGACATCTCAGTCTTTGTGAGTCAGCAGATGTGAAGGCCCATGGGCTCATGGGAGGGACAAGCCCTGTTCCTTTCTGATGAGAAAGTCCCTAAATGACCTACCTAGCTCTCATGCACTAACCTCTCCACATTTCAGAAAGTGGTGCCATTCAGGTAAACGCTTGGAGCCACAGGCTGCGAGAGAGAAAGACCCGAGTGATATATGAAGAGATTAGTGATCCTGAAGAAGATGATGAAGATGATGATGATTAAACCCGTAAGTGGTCCTCTGACACATCTCACAACTCCCAGAACACACACATTTCCCATATGGTATTGGGCCCTACCCAGTCATCCACTCCTAGTCCTTTGGGATGTAACACTGAACCGGAAGTAATATGTCATGCTTCCTTTACTCCAGTGCTGGGTAGTTTGGAGACCTTCCCTAGTCAGGATGCTATGGGCTTCTAAATCTTAGGCTAGCACTCAAAGTATAGGCCACACCTTCCTCTGGCTAAAGATTTCAAAGACAAGGTGAGGCAGCCCCTGTGCTCAAGCAGAGGCTTTGCCTGCGGAGCAGAGCTCTGAAGCTGGGGGGAAGGAAAGCACGTAGGCTGTGAAGAACAGGAGGAAACAGAGCAGTGAGTAGGTGGTGGCAACTCACTAGTATTTCTCTTTCTTCTCTTTCTTATCTCAACCACAGAGAGTCGAAATAAGCCCACGGTTGAAGAAGGATGTAGTGGGAATTCAGGATCACAGCACAGCTTTGAAAGACTAAATATCAGCACTATATATACACACACGTACATATTTATTTATTTATTTATAAAAGTTTACTAGAGTTCTGAGTTACACGTGTGTCAAGTGTTTGTTTTCTTCGTTTTGTAGGATATCTCAAACACTGTTAGGAATCTTTTTACTGCGCGCCAAACATTTCCTATTATTGTCACTGGGCTGAGCCCCACTAGAGTTGCTCTTTCTGTGCCAGGCACTCTTTAAGCATAGATCTCGCTGTATGGCAAGCACTGTGGGTAGTACATGCTAAGCACTCTGTTAGTATTATCTTACTGTGTGACAGCCACTCTGGCAGAATATCAATGTTTCAAGCAGGGTAGATGGCTCAGTAATAAAGGACCCTACCCTGCTTCCAGACCAGTTGGCTTGAGTTCAATCCTAAAGACCTACATTATGGACAGAGAGAATTGGCTTCCTGACAGTGTCCTCTGATATTCACAACTGAATGCATGCATGCACACACATACACACATATCCGTGCATACATGCACAAAATAACTAAAAAACGATTGGAAACATAATAAGTCTATTAATATTCCCTTCAGCAAGGCACATACCTAATTGCTGTTTGTGTGTCCTGTACTTATCTGAGGCATCATGTGTCAGTCATTCCTGCACTGAAGTACACTACCATCCCCTTGCCTAGGACTGCCAAGCAGACATCTATTTGTTTATGCCAACATGTTTTTCTGTATTGCATATACATATAGAAGTCATCACTAGGGTCACCAGTTACCTGCCATGCTACATTAGAAATGTATCTAGTTATAACTGTCTCATTTCATTTTTTGGCTAGTACACACTTCCTTCCCTGTCTGCACACACATGACAAATCCAAATTCTGTGATGTGGGAGAACCTGGCTTTGCTTGTCAACACATAGGACCTTCGTCTACCAAAGAGCCTGAGGCTCAGTGTAGACAGATGCCCATGTCTATGAAGATTAAAAGTTATTTTTTTACCCTCTAATTTTAGCTTTTTGGGGGTAAGTTGTAATGTCTGATTCTAGGGATTGAACCCATGTCAATCAACATGTGAGGCAAGGACCCTACCACTGAACTACCCTGGACTAGTGGTTTCTGCTTCATTGTTGACAGGATACTGAAAGAAATTTAAGGCAGAAAGATCACTCTGGGCTTGAAGTTTCAGTGGGTTCAGTTGATGGATGCTTTCCCCATACTTGCAGTGTACAGGAGAGGCTGTTCTTCCCTTCATCTTGGGTTAGGGTGGCCAACAAGGAATATAGGAAGGGCCCAAGAAACAGACTCAAGTACATGGTTCTAATGAGCTAATTCCTCAAAAGTCCTTGCCTCCCACATAACTACCAATATCATGTGACATCATGAACAGATTCACTTGCTGAGTAGATGAGGGATCCCAAACATAATTAGTTTTAGAAATGTCCTCACACATGGGGAATAAGTGGAACTTTCACTACTATGTCTTAAACTTTTCTGAAATACTCAGACTACCAAAATTAACACACACACTCAGTTTGTGTCATTTTCAGATGATGTTTCACTAAATCACCCAGGCTGGCACCAAATTTGCGATTGTCCTCTGTAAACTTCCAAGTAGGATCATAGCCTCTCTTGGGTTATAATAAACATCTTCCTCTTTTTATTTTTGTTCACAGAAACGTTCTAATTATGCATCCCAGGCTACACTGGAACTCACTTTATAGCCTAATTGTGGTATTTGTGCCCCAGTCACTGGAGTTCTGGGCTTACAAGAGTAGACTACTGTGCATGGTGTGATTGAACACATTTCTAAGTGATTTTAACATTGACCTAGGTCCCTAGAACAGAATTTAGGGAGCAACACAGGGACAAGTTAAGGAATACAGCAGAGTCATCACAAGAAAAGTGTCGTGAGCACTACTTATCAAAACTCACAATAAAGAATACTCCTCGTGGGCTGGAGAGATGGCTCAGTAGTTAAAGCACTGACTGCTCTTCTAGAAGTCGTGAGTTCAAATCCCAGCAACCACATGGTGGCTCACAACCATCTGTAATGGGATCTGATGCCCTCTTCTGGGGTGTCTGACAACAACAGTATGCTCATATCTATTAAAATAAATAATAATTATTTGTTTCAAAAAGGATACTTCTCTTTAGCTTGGCATGTGGCTCAATAGTAAAGACTGATGAAGTAGACAGTTAACAGACTCTATGCTAAGAAGCATGAGACTAGAGCCAAGTCCAAGGTCAGACCCGCATGGCAGCAAAGGCAGAAGGGCTTATGGAATAGCAGAGTTAAGGCTTATATCTGAAGGATGTAGTACAAATGAGACCTAGGGTTCTGGGTCACTGCAGACAAGGGACACATAATCTGTGCTGGCATGATAAAGGCTGAAGTCTGGTCTAGAATTATTCTTAATGCTCCATGGTTGATGCTATGAGGTGAGCCGTGTCTTATGTCCATTTCACATACCATTCCTATGTAGGAGCCATAATGCCCCAGTAACTCTCCTAGGCATGATGGGGTAATGTGGGTTCCTGTGGATATGGCTCTGATGAACAGAACTGTAGAGAGGGGAGAGACAAGAGAGCTCTGCTTCAGCACTATGTGAGGATGCAGAGAAGGGTCAGAGGTGCTGATAAATGGATGTGTTCAACAAAGTAAACCAAATGCAGAAAGAGATGGTTCAGGGTTAACTTCAAATGAGTAGCCACGTCTACATTTGTGTTCTTGTGTAACTTTGTACTGGGGGGACATGAAACTAGAAAGGGTATCGTAAAATGGGAGGTGGGGTCCACAAAGAGTAACCCTGTATACAGGGGCCAGGAAAGTAGTAACAGGGACAATCAGGGAGAAAGAAGGGGACCAGCAAGATGACATGGGGTGGGACAAGGTGATTGGGACTGGGACTGATTAAAAGCCAAAAATATGAGACTATGTCATTATTAAACCCATTACTTTGTATGCTGCCTTGAAACATCAAGGAAATAGAGTCCTGAGGATGAAATGCGAAGAGAAAAATAGTCTACTTTTGAAGCAGAATTAGCGGTCCTCTGCTGGAGGAAGATAATCTTATATATTAGGGAAACTGGCAGCTACGAATGGAAGTTGGAAACTGGCTATTCTTGTCACTCTCTAGAAGTGCCCTTACCTCGTCATCTGTCATACTCACACTCACTGAAAGGCCATCAGAACAATCACACAAGTACTGAATCACAGTCAAGTACTGAAGATCCCTCCCAAGGCAAATGCCAATAATGGCAGACTAATGCTTTCCAGCTGCAGTGGCATGCTCAGAGGTCTGTGGCATGAACCTTGTGTTGTAGGGTTCTGAAAACATGACCTAAACCATTTTGTCTTACAGTCATGCAGAATGGAAGAATACCGCCCACAGCTCAACTCATTTATGGATATTTAAGTGTTATTCATATGTTCCTATAGAAATTACAATGTAGCCAGGTGGTGGTGGCACACGCCTTTAATCCCAGCACTCTGGGAGGCAGAGGCAGGCGGATTTCTGAGTTCGAGGCTAGCGTGGTCTACAGAGTGAGTTCCAGGACAGCCACCGCTACACAGAGAAACCCTGTCTCAAAAAAACCAAAAAAAAAAAAAAAGGTGAAATTTATATGTTCCCTGCTCTGTTACATCATCCCACATAGTTCAGCTTGCATAAATCTATATATTAGCAGAGTACATATGTGGATATACCTACTTCCAAGGCAGAATTTCTGAAGCTCTGAGTTATAGCTGGTGTGGCATGGATAATTCTCTTAGTGAGAAGCTATTTGTGCATTTTAGCTTCATCCCTGAGGCTTAGAAGGTTTAGCAGTGTCCATTAGTTATCAGCAAATATACAGCATCCCAATTGTGGCAAGAAGGGCCAAATGTCAAGAGGAGATAGATGGTGGTAGCAGTAAACATTATGCCTGGGATTAAAACTCTAAAGTCACTGACAATGACAACAATCAGGAAAAGGTCCCATGGACTGGTTTCAGGGTTCACTTTTGTGTACAGTACAATCACAAATTTGGATATGAGGTCAAATTTTCTTCTACTTATTCATTTTTATGCCCACAAGTTAGTGCTGCTATTGGATTTTGCCAGAGAAGTGTCTGATAGCAGCTACTGCAGAGATTCTTAACTGGCCAAAGTATTGAGAATATGTGACTGTGGAATTCGGCAGCCTTAAAAGAAGCGCGAATATTATCCCCTCCACTGGCTAGGCAAATCCATGGACAAAAGGAAAGAAAGAATATAAGAGGCAGAGGAGAGGGTGGAGTGGTGTGGACTCAAGTCTCTACTACATGATATAGTCTTTGCATGCCTGAAGTCTCAGCAGCTGTTATTACCTGCAGAAGACTGGGCCTTCATAATCTGTCATAGAGAGGGTAGAATGCTTATGAGCCATTCCTGAGGATTGGTAAAAAGTTAACAGTTGCTAGGGAGAGTGGCTCATGAAATCCTACTCCTCCCTAAGAAGGAACTCTAGGTAATTAATGCTTTCAGAGGGTGAGGGAAATTTACTTTTGTGGTGTAGCCACTTCTAAAGTACCCATGATTCGGGTTTTAATCCCTTAGCAATGTCCCTATAGGAAACAAATGAAAACCACGTGTTGACCAAAACATCCTGAAGATAGAAGAGACACTACCAAGGTGTGATGGTTTATATATACTTGGCCCAGGGAGTGGCACTCTTAGGAGGTGTGGCCCTATTGGAGTAGGTGTGTCACTGTGGGTGTGGGCTTTAAGGCCCTCATCCTAGCTGCCTGGAAGCCAGTATTCTGCTAGCAGCCTTCAGATGAAGATGTAGAACTCTCAGCTCCTCCTGCACCATGCCTGCCTGGATGCTGCCATGTTCTTGCCTTGATGATAATGGACTGAATCTCTGAACCTGTAAGACAGCCCCAATTAAATGTTGTCCTTATAAGAGTTGCCTTGGTCATGGTGTCTGTTCACAGCAGTAAAACCCTAACTAAGACAGAAGTTGGTACCAGGGACTGTGGTATTGCTGTGATAGGCCTGACCATGCTTTTGTTTGGAAGAATGGGGATTTTGGGACTTTGGATTTGGATTAGCAGTGCAATGCTTTAAGCAGGGCTTAATGAGCCATCTTAGTAGGAATGCAGAAGACTTTGTTGCTGAGTGATCTGAACTGTGCCGACCTGGACCGAGAGGTTTCAGAGGAGAAGAATTTCAGTATGTGGCCTGGAGACTGTTTCTGTGGTATTTTGGTGATGAATGTGGCTGCTTTTTGCCATTGTCCAAAGAGTCTGCCCTGAGGCTAAGGTGAAGAAATTTAGATTAATTGCTTTGAAACAGGAAGTCTCAAAACAGCTCGGTGTAAATTCTGTTGTGTGGTTATTGGAGTTCTCTCTTATGAAGAACATTTTAATGAAAAGGAGCAAGTTGAGAAGGAAAGAAACAAAATATATGGTTTGAGTCCAATTAAAGGGGTACCAGGAAGTAGAGTAGAGCTGAATCCTATGTTCTAGAAGAGACCAGATTAAGAGACTAGGACTTTGGGGCAAGTTACGTTTAGACCTGCCATGGTGGTTACACACTTTTAATCCCAGGAGACAGGCATGCAGATCTCTGAGTTCAAGGTCAATCTACAGATCAAGATCCAGGACAGCCAAGCTTAGGCAGTGAAGGAGTTGGAAAACAGAAAGCTGGTGATAATGTAATAGAACAAAGCGGGCGAGGGGGGGGGGCAGGTTCCAGGTCCTGCAAGCAGCAGAACTCAGCAGCTTTAGCCATGTGGCCCTGGCTTTAGAGTGAAAAATAGAAGGGACTACTGGGACAATTGGTGCTGGTTAGCTGGAGCTAAGAAATTAGCAGTGATTAAGAAGAGAGCAGCATCACTGAGGTAAAATCTGGGAAGTGTTTTCTGAGAGAGAGCACAAAGAAAGTGTGTTCCAGAGATAGCCTAGGTTGTATCGCATGCTGCCACTATTCTTGGTAATGTGTAAGAGTCACCTGGGTGGTACTAGTTTTGATTGCATGAAGGGGTCATGAAGCACAGCTGAGACTTGACACTGTGAGAGGCTGTGGAAAGCCATTGGTGAAGATGCAGCCTCAGTTGCAATTGATGGCCCAGGACTGAAGGGGCCATGCAAAGGAGTTGAGGCTTGGCACCATGAAGAGAGCCTATGAGAGGCTATTGGTGAAGCGTCAGTGCAGAGGAAGACCCCAGTGTATCAGAGATGCCAGTGCCATGGGATGATCACCAAGAACAGCATCAGCAGTGGAGCGGATCAACCTGCGCTTAGAGTGCTACAAAAGGCAGAGCTGGAGAAGTGACACCAGCCCTTTGGAGGAGCCCAGAAGTTCATGTATGGATCCCAGACATTGGAACAAGAAGCTGTATCAATGAAGTTGTCTTAGAGACTACAAGTGTTCAAGATTCCAGAGCCGTGGGCCATCTGCTGAGGAAAGCTACTGACAGGGAGTGGAACCAGCCCAGGAGAAAGAAGTTTGTTGCAGTCAACAAAGATGAAAAAGGAGCTGGAGATCTGAAGACTGCTTTGACATCAGCCATGGGGATGCAGTGCTTGGAGTTTGCCCAGCTGGTTTCCTGTCTTGATTTAGGGATTACAGTTAAGTGATTGGATGAATCTCAGAAAATCCTTTGTACTTTGTACTTTGAATATTGTTGAAACTGGTATAGACTATGGGGACTTTGGATGTTGGCCTAAATGGTATTTTGCACTATGCTCTGTTTAGGTATGGCCCCCAAAGTCTCATATGTTTGAACAAGCCTATGGTGGCCAGGGAGTGGAATGTAATTGTATATGCTTGGCCCAGGGAGTGACACTATTAGAAGGTGTGGCCCTGTTGGAGTAGGTGTGGCTTTGTTGGAGTAGGTGTGTCACTGTGGGTGTGAGTTTTAAGACCTTCGTTCTAGCTGCCTGGAAGTCAGTCTTTCACTAGCAGTCTTTGGATGAAGATGTAAAACTCTCCTGCACCATGCCTACCGGAATGCTGCCATGTTCCCACCTTAGCAAATAATGGACTGACCCTCTGAACCTGTAGGCGAGCTCCTATTAAATGCTGTCCTTGTAAGAGTTGCCTTGGTCATGGTGTCTGTTCACAGCAGTAAAACCCTAAGACACTGGGTTGGGTAGGTTCTACCTGAGTATTGGGATCAGGAGTAGAGGGAGGAAACAAAAACAGGGTACTTGGTAGTGATGGTGATGAAATATTTGGGCAGGTAGGGGTCTGTTAAATACTGCCCCTCTACACATGCTGCTCTAGGTAACCTTAATTAAAGTTATGGATTGACAAAAACAAACAAAAAGCCCCAAACCCATGAAAATAGAAGAGTAGTAATAAAATCACTGGGATCAGGAGGAATGGGAGGGGATCCAACATAGTGATGGGACACCGTCATGGTTAAAATATATTATGTGCATGTATATAGGTCACAACAAAATATATTAAAACAGCAGCAGCATACCTCCTTCTACGGTGTCAGAGTCCTGTATTTGTGACTCCCTTTCTTAGCATGGGCCAGCCAGGTCCTGGGACAGATCCCTAGGACAACAAAAATAATATTACCATTAAAAGTGACAAGATCAGTGGATGAAGAGATGGTTCTGTGGTTAAGGGTACACACTGCTCTTACAAAGGACCCGGATTTGGTTCTCAGGACGCACAAGGCAGCTCACCTGGTGTTTAAGTCTACTTCTAAAGTTGTGATTTCCTCTTCTTGCCTCTCCTGGCTCTGCACACACATGGCACACATATATACAAGAAGGTAAATCATTCATATACATAAAATAAAAGGAACTAGATCGTTTTTTTTTATAGTGGCATGACCATCTGCCTAGAAAGTATGACAGCTTATTAAAGATCTTGACAGATGTGTCCTGTGCATGTGCTCCTGTTCCCCTTCAAGAAAAGAGCTCAGATTTGTGCTGTTAACTCCATCCGCCCCTGCCCTTGCCTCAGCTGAGCTGCTCTGGTCCCCATACCAAGCCTATAGTTACAATGACAACTTCATTTAGCCCTACCCACTGGATCCATCCTCCTAAGCACACGGAGTCCTTTCTTTAGCCAGAGACAGACTCATACTGCCAAATCCACCCATCCCTGCAACCTTTCCAGAGAGGAATACTGGACCTATAACTACAATGCTACTGACTCCTACTACTTACCTACCGCAGGCACGCCTGTCCCACATCTGTCTTCCAGCCTGCCTTCTGCCCCTCTTCTTCATGTAGAGATCTCAGTCTATTATTCTAAAAGGGAGGAAAGGGAGCACAGTGAGGAAAGACTGAACCAAAGGAAAACCAGAAAAACAACAGGGCAAATACCAAAGACTGCATCTGCATGTCTGATGTCAGAGCGCTCTTCAGACCTCCAACTCCTGTCAGCTTTGTTGACCGCAATGCACTTCTCTCTCTTGGGCTGGTTTCATACCCAGCCTGCAGCTCTCCTTGGCATGTATCCCATGGCTCTGGCGTCTCCTTCACCTTGGGGTCTCCAACACAATCCTGGCGTTCCCTTCACGGTAGCATGCAGTGGCTCATCTGGGCTTCCATGCAGGGACGCTCTGAGCCAAGCCTGGCTTCAGTGGCTTTCCTTAGTCAGAGAGGGAGATTCCATAACTCCTTTCTTGTATCCTTCACTCTAAAGCCAGAACCGTGTGGCCAAAGCTTTTCAGTTCTGCTTGCTGGGTCTGGAATGTGCCACCCCCCCATCAATCACATCTGTGTCATAGAACAAGTCCCCAAACTAGGGAAAGATGCACCCATACAAATAGCAGAAACACACACAATACCAGAGAGACCAGACCAGAAATACAGCGGATCTTAGTTAAGGCACTGAGTACACAGAAGCTGCAAAAGAAAGGTAGCAAGCCACTGAAAAGGAAACCCTATTACAATAACAAAGGATTTCTCAGTGGAAACGTAGAAGATCTTGGGACAATGCAGTATGAGTGCTAAAACGTCCACACACAATGACAACCTAGACTAATTTGCCTGCTGAAACTATCTGCCATGGGAGAAAGAAAGAAAAATTCCCTATGCTATAAACAGCCTAAAAAATTCATATCCCACAAAGAAAATACAGGAAGCTGTATTTCAGGCTGCAGGAAAAAAATGAGCGTAG